>NC_092233.1:5492500-5507500 GCF_036320965.1 Panulirus ornatus | reverse complement strand
TGGTGATGGGTGGTGGTGGTGGTGATGGGTGGTGGTGATGGGTGGTGGTGATGGTGGTGATGGGTGGGTGGTGGTGATGGATGGTGGGTGGTGGGTGTGGTGGTGATGGGTGGTGGTGGTGGTGATGGGTGGTGGTGATGGGTGGTGGTGATGGATGGTGATGGGTGGTGGTGATGGGTGGTGGTGGTGGTGATGGGTGGTGGTGATGGTGGTGATGGGTGGTGGTGGTGATGGATGGTGGGTGGTGGTGATGGGTGGTGGTGGTGGTGATGGGTGGTGGTGATGGGTGGTGGTGATGGTGGTGATGGGTGGTGGTGGTGATGGATGGTGGGTGGTGGGTGTGGTGGTGATGGGTGGTGGGGTGGTGATGGGTGGTGGGGTGGTGATGGGTGGTGGTGGTGGTGATAGGGTGGTGGTGATGGTGGTGGTGGTGATGGGTGGTGGTGATGGTGATGGGTGGTGGTGGTGGTGATGGGTAGTGGTGATGGGTGGTGGTGGTGGTGGTGGTGGGTGGTGGTTCGGAGAGACAGTCTCTGCCACCAGACACACACACACCCCAGCTACGGCAACACTTTGTGTCCAGTGTTGTATAGGCCACCAGTGACATGGCAACACTGAGCCAGGAACACATATTCTCTCTCTCTCTCTCTCTCTCTCTCTCTCTCTCTCTCTCTCTCTCTCTCTCTCTCTCTCTCTCTCTCTCTCTCTCTCTCTCTCTCGCTCTCTCTCTCTCTCTCCACACACACACACAGTAGACACCTACCTATCCATCTGTCTTTTTATCTATCTATATCTGTCTTTCTATCTGTCTATCTATCTATCTATCACTCTATCTGTCCATCTCCATCTATCTTGCACGGTCATCACCACAGTACCACACCTCACACTCTACCTTCATCGCTCCTACCACACCTACCACACCTTTGCCTCTGATCCCCAGCACCACAACCCCACACACACACCCACACACACCCACACACCCACACACCTTCCCACACACCCACACCTTCCCACACACCCACACACCTTCCCACACACCCACACACCTTCCCACACACCCACACACCTTCCCACACACCCACACACCTTCCCACACACCCACACACCTTCCCACACACCCACACACCTTCCCACACACCCACACACCTTCCCACACACCCACACACCTTCCCACACACTCACACACCTTCCCACACACCCACACACCTTCCCACACACCCACACACCTTCCCACACACCCATACACCTTCCCACACACCCACACACCTTCCCACACACCCACACACCTTCCCACACACGACCACATCTTTGCTTTGTGGCTCCTTGTCCTGGTTAGACCAAATCCTTCTGTGTTAATCTTCATCGGTGATCACCAATTACCACAGGGTGACTCGTGTATTAATCTTCACCCAGGGGCAGCGCGCCCCCCAGGGGTGCTGCTGGTGTTAGAAGTTAATATGGGATGAATATGCGCCATCAAGTCATGGCTGACATGTGTTAGGCAGGAGGAGTGACATTATAAACACCTGTGTTTGGATGGCTGTGTGTGTGTGTGTGTGTGTGTGTGTGTGTGTGTGTGTGTGCTGCAGGTGTTGAGGGACAACACCTGTGTTGCTACAGCTGTGGTGGAAACAAACGTGTGTGCATTTTTGTCCTCCTCCCCCATCCCCCCGTGCTTAAGTAGGTGTGTAGCTGTACAGGTGTTGTGTTAAGTAGGTGTGTTTCACTCCGTAGGTGTTATGTTAAGCAGGTGTATAATTCAGCATATGTTTTTGTCAGGCAGGTGTGTAATTCGGCATGTGTTTTGTCAAGCAGGTGTCTAACTCAACAGGTGTTTTGACAGGCAGGTGTTTAATTTAACAGGTTTTTGTCAAGTAGGTGTTTAATTCAACAGGTGCTTTGTCAAGCAGGTGTTAAATTCAGCAGGTGTTTTATCAAGCAGGTGTTTAATTCAACAGGTATTTTCCCAAAGCAGGTGTTTAATTTAGCAGGTATTTTATCAAGCAGGTGTTTAATTCAACAGGTATTTTCCCAAAGCAGGTGTTTAATTCAACAGGTGTTTTCCCAAAGCAGATGTGTAACTGAGCAGGTGTTGAGACTAACCCAAGTGTGGCTTGCTCCTGTCGCAGGTGTGCATCACGATCATAGAGGCGCGACAGCTGGCTGGGCTGAACATGGACCCTGTGGTGTGTGTGCAGGTGGGGGACCAGAGGAAATACACCTCTGTCAAGGAGTCCACTAATTGCCCTTACTACAATGAGGTGAGAAACACACACACACACACACACGCTGACAGATAGACAGATAGATAGATAGATAGATAGATAGATAGATAGATAGATAGATAGATAGACAAGTGACAGACTGACAGACAGAGCGGACAGATAGATAGATAGATAGATTGATAGATAGACAAGTGACAGAGTGACAGACAGACACTCAGACAGAGAGATAGATAGACACGTGACAGACTGACAGACAGACACTCAGACAGAGAGATAGATAGACACGTGACAGACTGACAGACAGAGCGGACAGATAGATAGATAGATAGATAGATAGATAGATTGATAGATAGACAAGTGACAGAGTGATAGACAGACACTCAGACATAGAGATAGATAGACAAGTGACAGACTGACAGACAGACACTCAGACAGAGAGATAGATAGACACGTGACAGACTGACAGACAGACACGTTGACAGACTGACAGACAAACACGCTGACAGACTGACAGACAGAGACGCTGACAGACAGAGAGACACGCCGAGAGATAGAAAGACACGCTGACAGACAGATAAACATGCTGACAGGCTGATAGACAGACAGGAGGGAAGGGAGGGAGATGCTATGGACGGAAGGAGATGAAGGAAAGAGGAAGAGATACAGAGATATAGAAACATAGAAATGTGTTTGGTTGACTGGTAAGAAGAGAATATGAGACAGAGAGATACGTGTGTAAGAGAGAGAGAGAGAGAGAGAGAGAGAGAGAGAGAGAGAGAGAGAGAGAGAGAGAGTGAGAGAGAGAGAGAGGGAGAGAGAGAGAGAGAGAGAGAGGGGGGGGAGAGAAGTTGCTACAGGAAACAGAGGGAAAGGCCTCTCTCTCTCTCTCTCTCTCTCTCTCTCTCTCTCTCTCTCTCTCTCTCTCTCTCTCTCTCTCTCTCTCTCTCTCTCCTCGCACATCCTTTAGTCCAGAACTGTGCAAGTAAATGTCAGCGGGAGTGTTTTGAGTGTGCGTGCGTGCGTGCGTGCATCTCTGTCGCCGGGTCACCGACGCTCCATGACCTTTGACACGCCCTTCTCTGACCTCGGGACCTCGTGGACTCTGGTGCCCCCCAGGTGTCTTTGACCTCCTGGGATTAGGTCAAAGCATGTGATAATAATATAGCGCTCGCATAGCATTATATTGTCTTATTATAGGATGTTCATGAGTTTGATAATGTTAATATATTATCATTAACAATTATAACAGAGGATTTGGAATCTTGAAAGGTTATATATATATATATATATATATATATATATATATATATATATATATATATATATATATATATATACACACACAAGTATATTTTATACTTGATCGCCGTCTCCCGCGTTAGTGAGGTAGCGCAAGGAAACAGACGAGGAATGGCCCAACCCACCCACATACACATGTATATACATAATCGCCCACACACGCAAATATATATATATATATATATATATATATATATATATATATATATATATATATATATATATATATATATATATATACAATTCAACGTATACATACATATACATGCACAGACATATACATATATACACATGTACATATTCATATTTGCTGCCTTCATCCATTCTCGTCGCCACCCCGCCACACATGAAATAGCATCTCCCCAATATATATATATATATATATATATATATATATATATATATATATATATATATATATATATATATAGATAGATAGATAGATAGATAGATAGATAGATAGATAGATAGATACTAATTGATGTTTTTTTTCTTTATTCTTATTCAGTACTTCGTGTTTGACTTCCACATGGCACCTGCGATGCTATTCGACAAGATCATCACCCTTACGGTAAGCTCCCTAGCTCTGTCTTGACCCCTGGTGGGTGTAGCACAATAAATCACCCTTACGGTAAGTGCCCTACTAGCATTGTCTTGCCCCCCCCTTACTGGGTGTAGCAAGATACATCACCCTTATGGTAAGTAGTGCCCTAGCATTGTCTTGCCCCCCTGGTGGGTGTAGCAAGATACATCACCCTTACGGTTTGTGGCCTAGCCTTGTGTTGCCCCCCTTACCCTGGTGGGTGTACTCAGTGGGTGTAGTGTACCCCCAGACTACACCCCCGGTCGGCCGTACTACACGTGAGGAGGGTGATTTGATAGTTGCCTCGTTATCATAGCTGGCGGGTGGGCCTCGTTAGTAACGGGTGCTCTCTCTCTCTCTCTCTCTCTCTCTCTCTCTCTCTCTCTCTCTCTCTCTCTCTCTCTCTCTCTCTCTCTCTCTCTCTCTCTCTCGCTGACACGGACGTCAATATATAGACGGTAGGGCTTTACCTGCGCTCCCCCACCGTGCTATGCACCGGGCTAATGGCTTTCCAATGGCCCTCCACCAGCCCGTCAGCACGACTACCAACCCCCCACACACCGCCCCCCACCTTCCCCCTCCTACCTACTCCTCCTCCTCGTCCACCTCCTCCTCCCGCCACTTCCTCTACCTCCTCCTCCCGCCACTTCCTCCACCTCCTCCTCCCGCCACTTCCTCCACCTCCTCCTCCCGCCACTTCCTCCTCCTCCTCCTCCCGCCACCTCCTCCTCCCGCCACCTCCTCCTCCTCCTCCTCCTCCTCCTCCTCCTCCCGCCGCCACCTCCTCCTCCTCCCTCACCACGTCAAGCCGGGGGTAATTTAATGGGTTCTTCCCAACGTCTGATGGACGAACAATTTTTTTTTTTCCTTTTATGTAACCTGTGGCGTCTCTCTCTCTCTCTCTCTCTCTCTCTCTCTCTCTCTCTCTCTCTCTCTCTCTCTCTCTCTCTCTCTCTCTCTATTACCTATCTATCTATCTCGTGTATGTCTTTTGTGGGAACAAGACGAGAAGACGTTTCTGTGACGTTGCATGAGGTAGACATATCCATTTATACATACATACATACGTATACATATATACGCACATACATAAACATGTACGTATACATACATACATACATACATACATACATACATACATACATACATACATATATACATTGCTTACATATATACGTATACATACGAACATACATACAGACAGACAGACAGACACATATAAATACACAAACGTTCGTACACACACATACACACACACACACACACACACACAATCATCAGTGGTTGAAGCAGAAACGTGACGTTCCAGACGACCAGCGACCAAACCAATGAGCGAACAATATAAACGACTCACCAGCGCTCCCCTCCACACCTCCAAACATACACAGTTCATGTCCCTCGTTCGCCCTCCCTCCAAGTGTTCTCCACTTGTTCAGTAGAGGCGTGTCCCCTCCCCCCCTAGAGTGCTCACAAAGTGCTCACAGAAGCTCACTCACACAGCCAAAGTTTTTCTAAGTGATAATCAAACGCTTTTGAAACGCCAGGCCAGACTTTGAAGAGAGGAGTTTGATAAACGCCTGTGGGGGAGGGAAAAGGTTTTCCACACTGCTTCATATTATCCTGGAAACGCCACTGGGAAATAGTCGACAGCTGCTCCTCAGTATTTCTGAGATATTTGAGAAATGGCGATCAATATTCCTGAGATATTTGGCATATCTCTGGCAATATTTGTATTGTCATTGGAAAATATTCATCCAAATCCCTGATGTTTTTGATGGATTTCTATCAATGTTCCTAGGGTATTTGACAAATATCGATTGATATTCTTGAGATATTTGACAAAATCTCCATCAATATTCCCAGGGCAGTGAGAAATCTCCATCAATATTCGTGAGATAATTGACAAAATCTCCATCAATATTCCCAGGGTAGTGAGAAATCTCCATCAATATTCCTGGGATATTTGACAAATATCGATGATCATGGCCAGGAAATGTGCAATATATCCTTCAATATTCTTAAGACATTTGACAAATCGTCATCAGTATTCTCAAAAGACCAGTAATGTCTCACGTCAGGTATTGGAAAAATCCTCCCAATATTTCTCCAAAAGTTGACTCCAATAATTTCTCAAAAATTTCGCCAAAGATTTCCAGCTGGAAATATCTGAGGGGCAGGCGGCTCCCTCCGTGTGGTGGGGGAGGGCCTGCCTCACTCCCTCTATCCAGCCCTCCAGCCCTCACTCCCTCCTCCCTCCCTCAGCCCTCCACACCCCCCAGCCCTCACTAACCACCCCCCACCACCACGGCCCCTCCAACTGATGTACCCCCTTCCCAGCCCTTGTAAGAGCCCCCTACCCCCCTCCTCCAATGATGTACCCCCTCCCCCCTCCTCCCAGCCCTTATAATAGCCCCCTACTCCCTCCTCCAACACTGATATACCCCTTCCTCCCCCTACCTCGAGAAACACCATCACCACACACTGTACCCCTTACCTCCAAGCCTGAGCAACAACCCCCCTCCATCCCTCCCCTCCCTCCCCTCCCTCCCCTCCCTCCCTCCCTCCCAGCCCTTAGCGACAACTGATCTACCCCTTCCCACTCCCGCAATCAAACCCCCTCCAACTAATGTACCCCCCTCCCCCACCTCTCTTAGCCCTGGCAACGCTCCCTCCAAACGCTACCCCTCCCTCTCTCCCTCCCTCTCTCCCTCCCTCCCTCACTCCCTCCCTACCCCTCCCCAGCCACAACCATCACCCTTTCCTCCCTGGACGTCCCCCCCTTTCCCTCCCCCCCGCTCCCTCCAACCCCACGCCAGCCTGTCAGCAGCAGCCACGGTGCCTCCAAGATATGTATCCGGTAACTCCAAATGGAGGGTTTGCAGACGTAAAATCGGGCCGTTGATTTGAGACCAGACCAGCCACTGTGGACCCCGCCTCTGGCTACCCAGATTTATTCCCGCGGTCAGTTTATTCCCAGAGTCAATTTATTCCCACATTTTGTTTATTCCCACGATCAATTTATTCCCACGGTCAATTTATTCCCACGGTCAATTTATTCCCAGAGTCAATTTATTCCCACATTTTGTTTATTCCCACGGTCAATTTATTCCCACGGTCAATTTATTCCCAGAGTCAATTTATTCCCACATTTTGTTTATTCCCACGATCAATTTATTCCCACGGTCAATTTATTCCCAGAGTCAATTTATTCCCACATTTTGTTTATTCCCACGATCAATTTATTCCCACGGTCAATTTATTCCCACAGTCAATTTACTCCCGCAGCCAGATCTATTCCCAGTTGATTTATTCCCACGGTCAAGCTATTCCCCTCAGCCACGAGTTATTCCCACAGTCGAATTCTTCCCCAGGTAGACAGGTAGACAGGTAGACAGGTCGTCCCCAGGTAGACAGGTCGTCCCCAGGTAGACAGGTCGTCCCCAGGTAGACAGGTCGTCCCCAGGTAGACAGGTCTGACCCCTAGCAGTTAATGCTACCACAAACACGAAGGTTAGGTTAGGTAGAAGAACCCAGCACAGAGAACCCAGGACAGAGAACCCAGCACAGAGAACCCAGAACAGAGAATCCAGCACAGAGAACCCAGCACAGAGAACCCAGCACAGAAAACCCATCACAGAGAACCCAGCACAGAGAACCCAGCACAGAAAACCCAGCACAGAGAACCCAACACAGAGAACCCAACACAGAGAACCCAGTACAAAGAACCCAGCACAGAGAACCCAGCACAGAGAACCCAGCACAGAGAACCCAGCACAGAGAACCCAGCACAGAGAACCCAGCACAGAGAACCCAACACAGAGAACCCAGTACAAAGAACCCAGCACAGAGAACCCAGCACAGAGAACCCAGCACAGAGAACCCAGTACAAAGAACCCAGCACAGAGAACCCAGCACAGAAAACCCAGCACAGAGAACCCAGCACAGAGAACCCAGCATAGAGAACCCAGCACAGAAAACCCATCACAGAGAACCCAGCACAGAGAACCCAGCACAGAGAACCCAGCACAGAGAACCCAACACAGAGAACCCAGCACAGAGAACCCAGCATAGAGAACCCAGCACAGAAAACCCATCACAGAGAACCCAGCACAGAGAACCCAGCACAGAGAACCCAGCACAGAGAACCCAGCACAGAGAACCCAGCATAGAGAACCCAGCACAGAGAACCCATCACAGAGAACCCAGCATAGAGAACCCAGCACAGAGAACCCAGCACAGAGAACCCAGCACAGAGAACCCAGCACAGAGAACCCAGCATAGAGAACCCAGCACAGAGAACCCATCACAGAGAACCCAGCACAGAGAACCCAGCACAGAGAACCCAGCACAGAGAACCCAGCACAGAGAACCCAGCATAGAGAACCCAGCACAGAGAACCCAGCACAGAAAACCCATCACAGAGAACCCAGCATAGAGAACCCAGCACAGAGAACCCAGCACAGAGAACCCAGCACAGAGAACCCAGCACAGAGAACCCAGCACAGAGAACCCAACACAGAGAACCCAGCACAGAGAACCCAGCACAGAGAACCCAGCACAGAGAACCCAGCCCGGAGTTGTGACCACAGAACATACAAGCCCATGCTAAGGTTTTTTTTTTAATGTGTGATTCAATGCCTATGGCGGGTTTAACTGGGTTTTTTTTATGTGGATTAAAGAGAATGGGTTTTTTGATGGCGGGTTTAATGGGTTTTTTTATGTGGATTAAAGAGAATGGGTTTTATTTTGTTGTTGATCGGTATAGTGTATGGTGAAGTATGGCTTTGTGAGAGTTTAGGGATAAACCAGCTCACTGGTTCGTTGTAAGAGTCTCTCTCTCTCTCTCTCTCTCTCTCTCTCTCTCTCTCTCTCTCTCTCTCTCTCTCTCTCTCTCTCTCTCTCTCTCTCTCTCTCTCTCTCTCTCTTTCTCTCTCTATCTATCTACTATCTCTGTCTCTGTCTATCTATCTATCTATCTATATCTATCTATCTATCTATCTATCTATCTATCTATCTACTATCTCTCTATCTCTATCTGTCTATCTATCTATCTATATCTATCTCTTGTGGCATATATCTCCATGAATGTCGCCAGGATACCTCGCTTGTAAGACGCCTCGGAGACAAAGAGGAGGTATTCTTAACTTTGGTATACACACACACACACGCACACACACACACACACACACACACACACACACCTACACATGTGTGTGTGTGTGTGTGTACGTACGTGAAGACACGGTGGTAAACTTGGCCACAAAGTCCCCAACTTCAAGTTGGACCAACTACGCCGGATCTATCATTTCCTTCGAGATTTCGTCCGTGTACTTGAAGTTGCTGTGAGTTCCAAACTTATCAAGTTAACGGCAAAGATGACGAGGGATGATATCTTTGGTATCTTGGTGCAGGTATTATGTGGTGGTCATACATGTGATAATCTGTTATCTTAGTGTTGATAACAGTGTTGCTGTGATCATATCTTGGTCAAGATAGCATGACCAGAGCCGCGCCTTGGTGAAGATATCATATTGTGATAACAAGTGATGATGTGCATATCAGTGATGATAACAATTAGTTATCTAGTTGTACGATGATGAAGATAAGATAGCAAAGCTAGAGCCACGCCTTAGCGAATATATCATATAATGATAACACGTAATAATATGCTATCTTAGTCCAGATAACATTCAGTTATCCGCTCTGGTGATATCACATAAAGATAACATGTAATGAATGCTATCTTAGTCCTGATAACATTCAGTTATCCGCTCTGGTGATATCATATAAAGATAACATGTAATGATATGCTATCTTAGTCCTGATAACATTCAGTTATCCGCTCTGGTGATATCATATAAAGATAACATGTAATAATATGCTATCTTAGTCCTGATAACATGCAGTTATCCGCTCTGGTGATATCTTGATAAAGATAAGCCAGACGAACACCACGCCCTTTTATGAAGATATCACTTGATGTTATCCTGTGATGATAAGATATCTGCTCAGCAGCAGCAGCTCTGCCAAAAAGCACAGGGAAGGACGTGTCTCATATGCAAATAGAATCGAGAAAGATACTGAAAAAAAGATATGATCTTGGACTCTCTCTCTCTCTCTCTCTCTCTCTCTCTCTCTCTCTCTCTCTCTCTCTCTCTCTCTCTCTCTCTCTCTCTCTCTCTCTCTCTCTATCTCTCTCTCTCTGTTCTCCTCTCGAGCTGAGACAATGAGTCTAAAGTTTTGATATGATTTACTGAGAGGTAAAATCCGTTGGGTGTGTCTCCCTGAAGATTTAATGGACATTTTAATTTAATAGAGTGAGATAAATGGTGATTGTGAGAATGGTCGTGATACTGCTCTGAGATGCGAGTCGCTGAAAGAAAGAGGAAGACTGTGAGTGAGGAATACATAATGGAAATACATATAAAGAAATATCCCTATGAGTCCACGGGGAAAATTGAAACACGATAAGTTCCCAAGTGCACTTTCGTGTAATAATCACATCATCAGGGGAGACACAAGAGAGAAATATAAAGAAATATATACAGCAAGACATACAGACAGTAACAGAGCATTGGATCCTATTCCAAGGCTGTCTGTTACAGTACAAGAGATCAGACACTATACCTTGGGCTCGAAGTGTTCGCCAAGTCAATTCAGAAACGTAATGATGTGGTTTTTCACCTGTTGTATCCCGTAAGTCATTGCATACGTTCACGTATGAGAGAAAAGGTTCCTTGCGTTCTGTTTAAACAGTAGAGATGCTAAGTGTGGCCTAGGGCGAGAGGGAGGAGCAGGAGGAGGAGGAGGAGGGGGAGGAGGCACTGAAGGCCTCCCTCATAACCCCAAGGCAGGTCCTCACGTCCAACCTAGCTTTGTCGAGAACTTTCTTGACAAAGAGAATTCCAGAGGCTTATCATGGCGGGCCGAGGTGTGTGTGTGTGTGTGTGTGTGTAGAGGAGGTGTGTGTGTGTGTGTGTGTGTGTGTGTGTGTGTGTGTCTTGCACGAGACCCTACCTGGAGAGGGTGTGTCTGGCTGGCCTCACCTCTCGCGTCATCACAAACACATTAGCCTCAGCTGCCCAGGATGAGAGATGGCCTAGTGTCGCTCACCAATATGAAAGGCATTTCCCTTATTATTTCCTTTTTCTTAATCATCAAACCAGTACACAGAAGGTGCTGCTATTGGCTCCCTGGTTCCTGAAGGTGTTAGGAAGTGAGGATCATTCCCTCAGATCTTCTCCCTCAGTTCCATACGTAAAGTTGACATTGCGGTGTCCATGTCTGTTGTGTCTTGGGAAGACGGTGAGAGTCCCTGTGAGGGTTATCAGAGGTCACGTCTCATGACCTCTGACCCCTGCCTGACCCCTTGGCCTTAAGTCTCACCTCTTGTTACTCGTAGTGGCTTCCAGAACCTCACCCCCCCTCCCCACCTACCTACCTTCCAGAATAAACATACATCGTAAAGAAAAGAAAAAAATGTTACATTTCACACTGAACTTCGTAGCAGACACAGGACGCGAGACAGTTACATAGAAGAATACAAAGGAAGTCAGACACCTCCAGGTGGCTGGGTTCTGGTCCATGCTCTTGGTGATCCTGGAAGACAACATCAGAAACTCACAGATTGGTGAGGTAAAAGGTATGAGGCGGACGGATGAGGAGATCAACCTGGACACACTTGTCATTATGTGAGTAATGAGGCGTAGATAATGTTACTCTTGGATTAAACGCGAATCCTTCATTATCAAGTCAAATATCAAACGTATCTGTTGTATTGCAGTCTGTATTGTACTGTAGTCAGTTGCTGTAAGTGGTACATCATTCCATGTGTCAACGTACCTCTGGAGCAATACTTTGCCTCATTCCAGGCCAAGATGATGGTCCTGGAAACAATTCACATACTTCCAGAGACAACGAATCGAAAACTGTATTCAAGGTCCGCTAAATGTGATGTGTTCTGAAAACTAGTGACACATAGCAAGCCTCCATTTTTCCAGTCATTTTCAGAACCAACTGAAACTTTTTCAATATCAAATGACAAAATTTAATCACCGTGCACATCTACAGCAGAAGAAAACACATACGGAAAAGACTTCGGATAATCTGGTGATAATATTCACCATCAACACATTTAGAAACATCGTAGATATTTGATAAGGTCACCATTATGCTCCGATATTCAATAAGGTCACCATTATGCTCCGATATTCAATAAGGTCACCATTATGCTCCGATATTCAATAAGGTCACCATTATGCTCCGATATTCAATAAGGTCACCATTATGCTCCGATATTCAATAAGGTCACCATTATGCTCCGATATTCAATAAGGTCACCATTATGCTCCGATATTCAATAAGGTCACCATTATGCTCCGATATTCAATAAGGTCACCATTATGCTCCGATATTCAATAAGGTCACCATTATGCTCCGATATTCAATAAGGTCACCATTATGCTCTGATATTCAATAAGGTCACCATTATGCTCCGATATTCAATAAGGTCACCATTATGCTCCGATATTCAATAAGGTCACCATTATGCTCCGATATTCAATATGGTCACCATTATGCTCCGATATTCAATAAGGTCACCATTATGCTCCGATATTCAATAAGGTCACCATTATGCTCCGATATTCAATAAGGTCACCATTATGCTCCGATATTCAATAAGGTCACCATTATGCTCCGATATTCAATAAGGTCACCATTATGCTCCGATATTCAATAAGGTCACCATTATGCTCCGATATTTAATAAGGTCACCATGATGCTCCGATATTTAATAAGGTCACCATGATGCTCCGATATTTAATAAGGTCACCATGATGCTCCGATATTTAATAAGGTCACCATGATGCTCCGATATTTAATAAGGTCACCATTATGCTCCGATATTTAATAAGGTCACCATTATGCTCCGATATTCAATAAGGTCACCATTATGCTCCGATATTCAATAAGGTCACCATTATGCCCCGATATTCAATAAGGTCACCATTATGCTCCGATATTTAATAAGGTCAGCATTATGCTCCGATATTTAATAAGGTCACCATTATGCTCCGATATTTAATAAGGTCACCATGATGCTCCGATATTTAATAAGGTCACCATGATGCTCCGATATTTAATAAGGTCACCATGATGCTCCGATATTTAATAAGGTCACCATTATGCTCCGATATTTAATAAGGTCACCATTATGCTCCGATATTTAATAATGTCAGCATTATGCTCCGATATTTAATAAGGTCAGCATTATGCTCCGATATTTAATAATGTCAGCATTATGCTCCGATATTTAATAATGTCAGCATTATGCTCCGATATTTAATAATGTCAGCATTATGCTCCGATATTTAATAAGGTCACCATTATGCTCCGATATTTAATAAGGTCACCATGATGCTCTGATATTTAATAAGGTCACCATTATGCTCCGATATTTAATAAGGTCAGCATTATGCTCCGATATTTAATAAGGTCACCATGATGCTCCGATATTTAATAAGGTCAGCATTATGCTCCGATATTTAATAAGGTCACCATGATGCTCCGATATTTAATAAGGTCACCATGATGCTCCGATATTTAATAAGGTCACCATGATGCTCCGATATTTAATAAGGTCACCATTATGCTCCGATATTTAATAAGGTCAGCATTATGCTCCGATATTTAATAAGGTCAGCATTATGCTCCGGTGAAGACCAGGAATAATTCATTGATATTCTTACAGTGGAAACCTCAGATGGCATCACAACACATGGTAGGATATTGTTGATGAATTGACGATGTTTTTCCCTGACGTTTGAACATCATCCACAACCACTTTGCTCAGACCCTTGTGGCTGACACACACACACACACACACACACACACACACACACACACACACACGCGCGCGCGCGCGTGGCTCTGGGAGGGATCAGCGCTTCCAGTCAGGCGCGACGGTACAGAACATTACCTGGAGATGCCTATAGCCTGAGGCTGGCTGGATGGATGGATCGATGGCTGGCTGGCTGGCTGGCGAGGTAGGTGGCTGGGTGGCTGGCTAGCTGGTTGACTGGCTAGTTGGCTGGCTGGCTAGCTGGTTGACTGGCTGGCAGGCTGGTTGGCTGGCTGGCTAGCTGGCTGGCAGGCTGGCTGGCTGGTTGACTGGCTGACTGGCTGACTGGCTGGCAGGCTGGCTGGCTGGTTGACTGGCTGGCTAGCTGGCTGGCAGGCTGGTTGGCTGGTTGGCTGGCTGGCAGGCTGGTTGGCTGGTTGGCTGGCTGGCTGGCGAGGTAGGTGGCTGGGTGGCTGGCTAGCTGGTTGACTGGCTGGTTGGCTGGCTGGTTGGCTGGCTGGCTAGCTGGCTGGCTAACTTTCCATTAATGATACAACGAATCAGTTTTCTTTTTCTTCCTCCTATTCTGTTTTCTTCATGTTTTCTTTTCTATCATGGTAGATTATTGCTGCTGTTATTATCATTATTATCAGGTCAGAGACCATCATTCACGCCTGAGGCCATCATTCAGGCCAGAGACCATCATATAGGCCAGAGACCATCATTCAGTTCCAGAGGCCATCATTCAGGCTAGAGACCATCATTCAGTTCCATAGATCATCATTCAGTTCCAGAGACCATCATTCAGTTCCAGAGACCATCATCAGACCAGAGACCATCATTCAGACCAGAGACCATCATTCAGGCCAGAGACCATCATTCAGACCAGAGACCATCATTCAGACCAGAGACCATCATTCAGACCAGAGACCATCATTCAGGCCAGAGACCATCATTCAGACCAGAGACCATCATTCAGACCAGAGACCATCATTCAGGCCAGAGACCATCCCGCTCACGAGCCATAACACATAACAGATGCCTTCATTTTC
>NC_092233.1:5465000-5487500 GCF_036320965.1 Panulirus ornatus | reverse complement strand
CATCACTACCCCCGGGTGGGGGGGGGGGGGATCTGAAGGTAAACTCACGTAAATCTTGAACGGAAGGTGAGGGAGATGGTGGCATAAACTACCAAGGAACAGATGGGGTTTTTCCCTGACGCTGTCTTTTTTGCCGTGTAATATGTACTCTCTCTCTCTCTCTCTCTCTCTCTCTCTCTCTCTCTCTCTCTCTCTCTCTCTCTCTCTCTCTCTCTCTCTCTCTCTCTCTCTCTCTCTCGTTAAGCGACTGTCTCTTTCCTCGTTATACGTTCTTTCTCATTTTGTTGTTGTTGTTGTTGATTTACGTCCTTTTCACTTTATAAGTCCTTCTTATCTTTTCTACGGACGTCTCTCTTTCGTCATAAAATGTCCTTCATCTTCTCGTTTTACGTCCTTTATCTTCTCGTTACACGTCCTTTATCTTCTTGTTATACGTCCTTTATCTTCTCGTTACACGTCCTTTATCTTCTCGTTACACGTCCTTTATCTTCTCGTTATACGTCCTTTATCTTCTCGTTTTACGTCCTTTATCTTCTCGTTATACGTCCTTTATCTTCTCGTTACACGTCCTTTATCTTCTCGTTATACGTCGTTTATTTCGCCTCTATACAGCTCGTTTTCTTTCCTCTCGTTGTACGTCCTATTTTCTTTTCGTGTGATACGTTCTTTCTTTCCAGATGCAGACTTCTCCCCTGATTCGTCTTGGGTAATCTTTATGGTTTGCAGGTAATGCCATGTCAACAGTGACTCCTCAGTGCCCGTCTTCAGTGTAGGCGTCTGAAAGTGCCTGAAAGTGCCAGATTCTCCAGTTTTCATTTTCAGGGTCACGTCTCGCTTGACCTTCTGCTACGCCAGCCCATCTCTCCTGGAGGTCAAAGTCGTCCCCTCATCCGTCGACGTGGCTGCCCACCTACGAGAGTTGGTCGTAATCTGATATATTTTTCTCTCTCTTAACAGGACATATGGTCTAAGGTCGTCTCGTGGGATATATGATTGTATCTTTCATTATCAAGTGCATCATTGAAGAGAAGTATCTGTTTCCAGGTCCTCCACTCGAAAAAGTTCTTCACCAAGGGCGAGACCATTGGTTGGTTCAAGATGGACGTAGCCACACTGTTCGCCGCCCCTGGTACCCTTCAACACGTTTTCTGTGATACCTCCCCTTCATGACACCTACTCCATCACTCTTAAAGCACCCAGTTTTGACACTCGGAATGGCACAAAACCCCCTCGGAGCAGTTACCCCGTCCCCCCCTGAACGATCATTCCATAAATGAGCACAGTGACCCGAAGCAGAGGGGGACGATTGGACTGCCTTACTTCTGCCTTTGAAACATGTTTCGCTTTACGTTTGTATTAAAATACGTCACCCTGCATGCCTCATCCAGATAAACTGGGGGTAATGACAAGGTCAGCGGTGCTGTGGAGTGGTCAGCGAGGCTATAGATTCTCCTATCTTGATAAAAGTACTTCTTTTCCAAGGACTGGAAACATAAGATGAAGTCTCAGTCTGGTCAAAATGGTTTTTTTTTATTTTTCGTAACACCAAGAAACTTTCGCGACTCCCTGACCACTCCAGGCAGCTGTGGGGTAACAGGACACGTTGTACGGGCAAGTGCATACTCGGATCCACGGAAAAAAGGCGCTCTCTGCTCCCGAGAATCAAAGTGCAGGCAGAGACTAGCTCAATTTATCCAGTGTGTTGAATGTGTTGCTGACAGACCCTTCTTATTAGTCTTACTTGGCACCCAGAGCTCATGGTGATGCCAGTGTCTTCATGAGTGACTCTTACAACTGTGAGAGGTTCCAGACTCCTCCTGGATGCGTTCCAGACCTGTGCGTGGCCCCTGTGTCTCACTGAGTATATCCCGATAGCCCTGGGTTGTTCCAGACTCCTCCTGGATGCGTTCCAGACCTGCGTGTGGTTCCATCGTCCCAGGGCTGCGTGTTGTCCCAGTGTATGTCTTGATGAACCCCAAAGTTATGTATGGTCCCAGTGCCTTCCCGAATGAGTCCCAGAAATGCATGTGGTCCCGCTGTGTCCCTGAATTTTGGTCCCATTGTCTAAAGAAAGAGTCCCAGAGCTGCGTGTAGGTCCGAATCCTCCTTAGAGGGGGTTACAGAGTTGTGTGTGGCATCTGGACAAGTCCCAGAGGTATATGTGGTCCCAGTCTCTGCCTGGCTGAGTCCCATAGTCCCATAGGTGCTGTGTGTGATCCCAGTCTGCACCTGCCCACGACACCAACCCCCCCACAGCACAGCACCAAACCTAACATTTCCAGACTTGATATTTTTCCATGCACAAATATAGACCCATCATGACCTCTCACCTCTTTGTCTCCTCTGTGGCGCCGCGTCTCCGCTTTCGGCCTTACTCATGCGTGCCACCACGACCTCCACCCACCTGTGCACGCCCACCACCCATACCGGTCCCACGCCCACGCCCACGCCCACGACCAGGTCTTACAAAGCCGGAACATACTCAGGTCTAACAAGGTTCTCGGCAGCTTCAAGTTGGACGTGGCGACTGTCTGGTCCCAGCCAGGTACGTGCACCTCCGCCCACCCTCACGCCCACACTAGCCCCCACACCGCCCACTGGTGCTGGTGGGTGCCACGCCCACTGGTGCTGGTGGGTGCCGCTCCCACTGGTGTTGGTGGGTGCTACACACACTGGTACTGGTGGGTGCCACACCTATTAATGCAGGTGGGTGCCACATCCATCTATGCAGGTGGGTGCCACAACCCACTGGTGCTGGTGGGTGCTACACACACTGGTGCTGGTGGGTGCTACACGCCCACTGGTGCTGGTGGGTGCCACAACCCACTGGTGCAGGTGGTTACCACGCCCACTGGTGCTGGTGGGTGCTACACCCACTATTACTGGTGGGTACCACTCTCTCTGGTTCCAGTGGGTGGCACTAGGAACCTACATCGTACTGTTAAGGCAATGGGAGATTAGACCCACCCAATTCAAACTTGATCATTCTCTCTCTCTCTCTCTCTCTCTCTCTCTCTCTCTCTCTCTCTCTCTCTCTCTCTCTCTCTCTCTCTCTAGCATGTGAAGGGGTCAGGTCAAAGGTTACGTGCACTTGAGTCCTGAATATCACCCCCCCTCACTTGAGGGTCACGTATTGGGAGCCAGGTATACGTAATCACCTTGACTCTCCAATTGTTATAGTCTCCCTCCGTCCCAGAGACGTGTAGAAAATGGAGATTTTTTTTTTCTTTTTCTTTCACATGAAATTTGCTTTTCGTCTACAAAAAAAAACCATGCATTTTGACCATTTCGCACGTGGAAATATGCACCAGCGAATTTTGCACATTAACGAAGTCCACTTCTTTTTTTTTTTCAAAGAGAAAAAGATATTTGTACTGTACTGAAGTTTGCTTTTGAAGAAGTATTTACTGTGGTAGAATTTCCATTTTGGCAAAAATATACACCATTCTTTTTTTTTTTGTTTTGTTTTACAGTTGTCCTGATGACATGCAAGTCCGTCACCCATTTTCTATCAAGGAGAAAATGGAAATATAGATTAGATAAGCCTTGCCTCCCACTTGTGGAGGTCGATAGATAGGAACATCTCTGCCTCCCACTTGTGGAGGTCGATAGATAGGAACATCTCTGCCTCTCACTTGTGGAGGTCGATAGATAAGAACATCTCTGCCTCCCACTTGTGGAGGTCGATAGATAAGAACATCTCTGCCTCTCACTTGTGGAGGTCGATAGATAAGAACATCTCTGCCTCCCAGTTGTGGAGGTCGATAGATAAGAACATCTCTGCCTCTCACTAGTGGAGGTCGATAGATAAGAACATCTCTACCTCCCACTTGTAGAGGTCGATAGATAAGAACATCTCTACCTCCCACTTGTGGAGGTCGATAGATAAGAACATATCTGCCTCCCACTTGTGGAGGTCGATAGAGAGTTGGCGTGGATTAAACACCTCGTCACGATCGTTAGGCTGAAGGAGGCCGGGGCACAACACGCTGTCAGATGTGGCCCACAGGGGGCGAGAGGGGAGGGGGGGTAGTAGTAGTAGGAGCTAATTACATTATTCGTTAATCTTCAAGTCTCTTCGTAAGGCCCGAGTAGGGGAGGTGGGGGGGTGAACAAGGGGGCGGGGGCAACACACAAAAAGAATGTTTTTTTTTTTTTTTCATACTATTCGCCATTTCCCGCGATAGCGAGGTAGCGTTAAGAACAGAGGACTGGGCCTTTGAGGGAATATCTTCACCTGGCCCCCTTCTCTGTTCCTTGTTGTGGAAAAAAAAAAAACGAGAGGGGAGGATTTCCAGCCCCCCGCTCCCTTCCCTTTTAGTCGCCTTCTACGACACGCAGGGAATACGTGGGAAGTATTCTTTCTCCCCTATCCCCAGGGATAACAAAAAGAATGTAACCCCGGTAATTACTTACTCCGACTGGATTGAGGTAATTACATTTAAACGATGGAAAGGGGATTGTGGGAAGGTAATTAGAACATCTTGCGTAGTGACGTCTCTCATTCAGGAACGCGGATGGAACAGGGATGCGTTACATCGTCGTTATAATGTTCTTCAATGGAACAGTTAGCCTTATTTCCCGGGGTCATTTAAATCTCTTTTTTTCTTCAGAATATCTCGCCATTGAAATGACGTCACGGTGTTTCCCCCCCCCTCTATACCGAGTGCATTACGACACTCACGTCTGCGCAAACGTTCGTAAAACGTATGATTACGTTTACACAGTGTGAATAATGCTGTTGGTTCGTATATCCTCGTATTTTGGCGGCATTTTTACAGGTGTCGCTTCTGTAAATGAAGAGAGAGAACGAATCATGTGAGATAAAAAGAGGTAAAAGAAGTCATTCTCAATTCAGTTATCTGATAATTTATTGTGTATAGGAAATAATTAACGTTTGATAAATACCTACGTCGATTATGCTTTGGTTATTTATCGAATAATGATAAATTTTCATGTGTCATTTAATGAGTTTATCTGACCCGACTCTTCGTATCTTATCTTGGCTTATAACTTTGATGTAGACATACCGTGAGATTTCTTTCTCTAATCTTTTTTTTTCTATTCTACTTCAAAATCCTTTTAATGGTAGATACGTTATCAGTACTCCTAGACGGTAGATAAGAAGGACTTTCTTATCACAGCCGAAAAAACTTTCTCTTTAGGGGCCACGTCTCTCTCTCTCTCTCTCTCTCTCTCTCTCTCTCTCTCTCTCTCTCTCTCTCTCTCTCTCTCTCTCTCTCTCTCTCTCTCTCTCTCTCACCCACCTCCCGCCCACAGAACACCAGTTCTACCACAAGTGGGCGCTGCTGACCGACCCAGACGACATCACGGGCGGACCCAAGGGTTACCTCAAGTGCGACATCTGTGTGGTGGGCAAGGGAGACGCCCTCAAGGCCCCGCTGAGGAACGAGAAGGACGAGGATGACATCGAAGGGTGAGCATTGACAAGGTTCCTCCCTCTCTGAGGGAGGCGCCACACCTCTCCTGTGTGTCCCATCCCTTCCCTTCCCTTCCCTTCCCTTCCTTGATCAATAAAGTCCCCCTCCCTTGAAGAGCTCTTCTTGTAGGTCCTCCTCAAAGGTTCACCTTCAAGGTTCTTCCCTTTTTCAAAGACGACCTCACGTTAAAGGGTTTTTTTTTTTTTTTTCCCCTGGGTGGTCATTCTCGTTAGTGGTCCTCGAGTGTCTGACTTAAAAGCATTTCTGAAGGACACTCATTATACGGGTGTCAAGGAGGAGCTCCAAGAAAGTTTATATATATATATATATATATATATAAGGCTTCACTTTGTTTGCTGGTACTATCTTAGAGATATATAATTGTTTGTGCTTATATGTATATATATATATGTGCATGCTTGTGTGTGTGTGTGTGTGTGTGTGTGTGTGTGTGTGTGTGTGTGTGTGTGTGTGTGTGAGGCTATATATCATGGAGTGTGTGAATCTAAAGGACAGCGTCCGTTAAGGCAATGACGGGTATTTGTGAGGATATATAGCACACCCAATGGTTTTGCATGAGCCTTTACATGCACGGGATGGGAGGAGGTGAGGAAGTGGTGGAAATATGGAGAATAAAGACATGTGACGTGATGTGGGTTGACATGACGTTGTCAGAGAGCGGTGTTGCAGTGAGCGAGCTATCAGGCAGCAGGTCAGGGTGAGATGAAATGGCTCGGCTGTGTAGAGAGAGGATGAGTGAAGAGAGATGGACTGAGAGAATCTTTGTGTCGGGTGATGGAAGGGACCAAAGGGAAAGGAGGAAGACCAAGGAAGCTATTGAAAAATGGAGTAGATCAAGGCTCTGAGGTATCGGGGCCTGAACATAAAGCAGTGAGGTATCGGGTCTGAAACATAGGGCTCTGAAGTATCGGGGCCGGAACATAAAGCAGTGAGGTATCGGGGCCGGAACATAGGGCTCTGAGGTATCGGGGCCGGAACATAGGGCTCTGAGGTATCGGGGCCGGAACATAGAGCTCTGAGGTATCGGGGCCGGAACATAGGGCTCTGAGGTATCGGGGCCGCAACATAGGGCTCTGAGGTATCGGGGCCGCAACATAGGGCTCTGAGGTATCGGGGCCGCAACATAGGGCTCTGAGGTATCGGGGCCGGAACATAGGGCTCTGAGGTATCGGGGCTGAAACATAGGGCTCTGAGGTATCGGGGCTGAAACATAGGACTCTGAGGTATCAGAGCTTCCGGAATATAAGGCTCTGGAGTATCGGGGCTGGAACATTCAGAAAGAGAGGAGTGCATTGGATGGGAACAAAGGGCAGCTTTTCCTATATGGGGATCAACGTGCTGTAAATGGAATGAGCCAGGACTCAGGAGGTGGTCAAGGTAGACCCTTGGTGTACATGTGGCTGTCTGGATCTGGTTTGGGTACATTGTACGTCACAGCTTTTGAGACTGGATGTGGGCAAATGAGGCCATGGTTTCTTTGTTCCTGACGCTGCCATGTAAAGGTGGGAAAGGCATTTAGGTAGATAATAGATATACATATGAATGTTACGTATGTATGTACCCTTATTATGATCATCTGTTATTGTAGATGTAACACTGTGTTTGTGTTGTCTCATATATAGAACTGTCATGGATTCTTTCAGGTTATTACCAGAGAATAGAAAAAAAATTAAAGTAATTCATGTAATTGTTGTCATCAACTAAACCTCTTGGCCGTGTTACATTATGGTCATTATTATCATTAATTATTATTATCATTGTCATAGGCTAATTATTTCTGGGCAAATGATATTAACATTTCATCAGTTGAATATAATTTTCATCCCTTTTGAATTTCCAGGATGCATTGTACATTATGTAATTTAATGTATGGAGTAAATGCTTTTAGATTCCTCCTGTGGTGTAGTCAATGTTACATGCAAGCACTTTGGAATTTCGACTCTCGGTACGCTTTACTTAGCGGGCACATATGACCTTATAGAGTAGAGCAATAGAGGGGAGCTGCCGGGCCTTGGTACTGGTGACTGTACTGGTGTGTGGTGAAGTACTGGTGACTGTACTGGTGTGTGGTGAAGTACTGGTGACTGTACTGGTGTGTGGTAAAGTACTGGTGACTGTACTGGTGTGTGGTAAAGTACTGGTGACTGTACTGGTGTGTGGTGAAGTACTGGTGACTGTCCTGGTACATGGTGAGGTACTGGTACATGGTGAGGTACTGGTGCATGATGAGGTAGTGGCATAGAGTGAGGTACTGGGTGGTTCTACTGGGATGACGTAGGCTGATAGGGATCACCTTAGTGTGAACTGGGAGTAGCGGGAGAAGGAGGAACATGTAGGGGTGTGAAGCAGGTACTTCACACACACACACACACACACACACACACACACACACACACACACACACACACACTGTGTGGTGGTGGTGGGTGGGTCTTGGTTCAACCTTCTATTCTGGTGGCACATAATGGCGTTTCTCACCTCAAGATTACCAAACATCTTGACCTTTATGCTCGGGCGTTGAAGTGGACGACATTTGTCTGTCCTGAAAGGTAGTGAATGTCGATGGGTAGAGGGTTGGGGGAGGGAGGGGGGGGGAGATATACATAGACCAGAGTTCCTTCAATGGGTGAAAAGCCAGTTCCTGTTAGCTTGGGGTGTGATACACCTGTGTAATTATGGCCTTGGTCGTTAAGCTTTGGATGGGTGATTACAGCCAGGTCATTGTAATACATCTCTGTGTAATCCTAGGATGGCTGTAGGATGGGTAGTTGGTAATATTATTATATCCCAGGAGCACCAGAGCTAATTAGGTTAGGTATGGAAGGGGTACATAAAGGTTTACGTCTAGCCAGGACACGGTAGGACCCTAGTCACGTCCGTCAGGGACACTGTAGGACCCTAGTCACGTCTGTCAGGGGACACTGTAGGATTCTAGTCACGTCCGTCAGGGTCACTGTAGGACCCTAGTTGCCTCCGTCAGGGACACGTTAGGACCCTAGTCACGTCCGTCAGGGACACTGTAGGACCCTAGTCACGTCCGTCAGGGACAGTGAAGGACCCTAGTACTTCCGCCAGGGACAGTGAAGGACTCTAGTACTTCCGCCAGGGACAGTGTAGGACCATAATTACGTCCGTCCAGGGACAGTGTAGGAGTGACTGTACGAGACTCAGGTGTGGGGAATGTGTCCACGACTTGTATATAATGATCGCTTCTTGCATCCAGTGGTAGATTGTCGCTGTAAATATTGCAGTACACAGATTCTTCCCTCCTGTTCATCATGTATATAGACACACACACACACACACACATACACACACACACACACACATACACACACACGTTGTCTGTGGACATCTTTCACACACACACACACACACACACACACACTCATGTGCGCCTGTGGACATCTTTCATACACACACACACACACACACACACACACACGTTGTCTGTGGACATCTTTCACACACACACACACACACACACACACACACACACACATGTGCGCCTGTGGACATCTTTCATACACACACACACACATATTTGCGTTTGTGGACATCTTTCATACACACACACACACACACATATGTTTTTATTTCATGTTTTAATATTAGGTGTTGGTGCTGTATAGTCAGCAGTGTCTTGAATGATATAAGATGTTCAGATTCATCATGTAAAGGCATTAAATTCTTTCTTTTTAAAAAAAAAACAGCAACATGTCTCAAGACACATAATTCTCTAAACTGGAATGGTAAAAAAAATGATGCAGTGCATTAATTATTTAGCTTGGTACCACTACCATAAGATGGCCTCAGCTTTGGCTTGGTCAAGGAGCATGTCTGGCGTTGGCGTACCACACGCGACCTCATTTCTTGTTCAAAAATCCCTCTCACTAACTCGTGAGATGTTTATTTACAAGTATGTCTTCCTCCCCCGTGGCTTAAAGAACGAGTCTAACTTCAGGCGAGACGCTGTGTTATGCGAACGCCATCTGTGCTAGCCAGCGAGCCTATCCAGGGGTGTCAGGAAGCATGGAGGTGATCGTCAGGACAGAGAACACCTTGATATCCATGTTTATATTCTTCGTCTCGTTTAAACTCCTTTTATTTTCTCTCTTTGAGTGATAATCACCTCGCTGAACCAGAGATGGGCTAAGAGAAGTGAGGCAGTATGTATAAAAGTAGGTGTATAGTTCCGATGCAAATTATGCCTCTTCCACCTGTAAGTGCTGAGCTTACAATCCCTCCACCAATAGGGGTTGAGTATACGATCCACCACCAATGAGAGCTGAGCTTACAATCCCTCCACCAATAGGGGTTGAGTATACAATCCCTCCACCTGTGAGAATTGAGCTTACAGTCCTTACGCCAATGGGGGTTGAGCTTACAATCCCTACACGAGTAAAGGTTAAGCTTACGTCCTTCCATCAATGAGGGCTGAGCTTACAATTCCCCCACCAGTGAGGGCTAAGCTTACAATCCCTCCATGAATGAAGGCTGAGCAAGTCTGAGCAATATGAGGCACCAGGGAGGCTTGACTGCCTCTCATGTCGGTCAAGTAGACGCGCGTCCACCGCGGCAGCTTAATATCACAGACAGCGTTCGTCGAGTTGGCTTAGATTCAGTAATGTATCTGACGACGTAGCATAAATACATCCCCCCCGATCGAGAATAGATTCAGTTATACATCCGTCGATCGAGAATAGATTGTTATACATCCGTCGATCGAGAATAGATTCAGTAGTAAATCCGTCGATATAGAACAGATTCAGGAGTACATCCGTCATGAAGACGTCTATTGAGGTGTCCTAGACCCACGAGGAGCGTGGTCTGGGTAGGATAGCACGCGAGGGACGGCCAGAAACCTGTTGCGAATAAGTTGCAACAATATAAGAGTCGAACTGATTGTCCTTTTTCCCTCTCTTCACTGTCATCTCGGCTGACCCAAGTGTACTTGTCTCATACATCCTTCAAGATCGAGTCTTTAGAAAGGCCCTCTGGCTTCTGGGGAATTCAGATGGCTTTTGTCGTCTCTAAGCTACTTGACTTGTTCAAAAGCAGCGGCCTCGTATAGACGAGACTTTGAGTTTCGATGGATACAATAACCAATTGAGGTCAGGTCTGGGGCTGTGAGGAGGGTGGTTGAGTAACTGGACACCAAGGTCAAAAGCATAGCTGCTTGTACAAGACGTGGACTTATAGACCTGGTGCATCGCTATGGAGTATAGCAACGCTCCTTTCGCCCACATTCCCCGAAACGTGTCTTCTTTGAATCAGGCCAGCATGAGAGCCGTGAGTGATCGCTGTCCTGCGCGGGATGTAGTGACTCTGCAGAAGCCCTACGCGTCAATCTAAGCCATGACCTTACTGGCGGTGAGTTGCGTTGGGAACTTCTCTAGGATCGGAGACCTTCCGAGTGTCTCGGGTTCTCCCACTGATGGAGCCGGGTCTCCTCCTGTGCTATCCAGTGTGTGGGAGAGAAATTTGGCTTCGTTGGCCTCCACTAACAGTTCGAGCAGCTCGCCACCTCAGACAACCCTCTGGCGTTGTTCCTCAATACTTCAAGTGTCTCGAGACTCAATTTCCCGAATCCCTCAACTTGTACAAGTGGTCTTAGATGATGGGCATAACAGTGCCATGCGAAGATGTCATCTTCATGGCTCACTTTCGTTGATTTTGATTCATTGATTCATCGTAATCAGACCAGCTTGGCCACACAGCTGCCTGCTTTATCTGTTGTATCTGAAGATTTAGCAGATACTCGTCTCGGATCTTAGTTTCGAACCATGTTTTGGGGTTCATTAGCTCTAGACACAGCCGGAGTTTCGAACCATGTCTTATGGGTTTTTTAGCCATAGACTCAGCCGGTTGTTGCAAATTTTATGCATCTGATGTAGAACTGTTCTTCATACCCTGAATATAACACTTTCATACAAGTAGATGAAGTGTCTCTGCCGTCCTAACATATCGACTCGACTGATGATTTGATTAGGAAAATAGATTCCTGATGTTCGATTTTATACCAAGTTTGCATCACGTTTTGACCGTCCCTTCGTTGCTTAAAGGCACATAATGGTCGTCGGTATGTCGTAAGTTCTGTAATATGTCCCTCGAGGTATGTCTAGCTTTGTAATATAATTCGTCGACGTATCGTAAGCTCTGTAATATATCGAGGTACGTTTTGCTCTGTAATATGTGTTCGCTGAAGTGTCTTGTATTCCCTTAACCAGTTCCAGTGTTGGATAAAGAATTGAGATCAAGAGGATATCGTCTGGTAGTCTGATATCGTGAACTCACTCAAGCGAACATTCTGTGAATGTATTTCTTCACAAATTAATGCGCAGTACACCAAGGTCGCTTTTCTCACTAGAAGACGAAGCTTCAGAGTCGCTAAATGCACAAGAAAAAAAACAACTTAGATTTTTTCGCATTTCAAACCCTGTTTTGATTTTGATGACATCTCTCCTGGTGAATCACTCATGTTTATCACTTGGTTTGTCTGGCTGTTTCTAGCTGTAAGAAAATGACCCTAACCTACACGTGTCATTAGATTCTTAACTGAGATGAGAGATATGTGGATGGTGTCTGTTATCTCCCCCCTCCCTCATGATTCTTATCAGTTCCCTGGTAAGTTGTAACTGAATAACCTCCCTCCCTCTCACAGACTCTCACAGAAGTACCAACCCGTGTGTGTGTGTGTGTCTGTGTGTGTGTGTGTGTGTGTGTGTGTGTGTGTCTATGTGTGTGACCCTATTCTTTTTTTTTTCTTTAGCTAAGTTACGATATGATTTTGTGTGACAAATTCGGTCAATTCTTTTTTTCTTTTGTCTTTTTTACCACTGCAGCGCTGATCCCGAGGGGTAGGTGTGTCCCGCGGGGGGGGGCGTGGCATCACCCACTCTGGCACTGGTTGGCCCGGAGAGGAGGGGGAGATGAGGGGGGGTGGTGCCCTGACCTGGGTGGTGACAACACCCCCCCCCTGGCCCCCCTCTGCTGTGCGACCTCAGTACCAGCAGCTGGGTGACAAGGCCTTCACCCTCCCCCCCCCAAAAAAAAATGACAAACCTAACCTCCACCTTGGACCACCCATCATTTGGGGGTAGTAACACACCTCCCTCTCCCCCATACAGATGGGTCGTCCAGTGGTGGGTGGTTTGAGTGCATGACAGCACCGCCTCCCCACCCCTCCCCTCCCCTCTGTCTCCAGTGTAACCTTGCATGCGTGAACGAACCTGTGGACTGAAACAACGTTTGCTCACACTCTTCAATAAACCCCACCCACCTTTTTTTTTCCTCCTCCTCTTGAGCTTAAATTCATTCACCTCTTCCTGCAAAGGCGAGCGAGACCGACCCTTGAGCGCGATGGCACGACCCCTTTGGATCTAACGACCTGGCCTTTGACCCCGAACCTTGAGGGGTGGTCAGGTCAAATGTCTTCATTAGACCCGAAATTGAGGGGATGGTCAGGTCAAAGGTCTTCGGCCATCACACACGAAGGACGTACCAACGTGCTCAAGGTGTTACGTTTGACTGTAGCTGACTCATTGAAAGTTATCACGAACCCATAGTGTTGTTCTTCTGTTCATTCATAACAGCGGTGGCAGGCCGTTCTCGGCCTCTCTAGAACATCAACTTGAACTGTTCTGTTGCCAGAGCGTTGTTTCAGTCCCACCAGCCCATAGCTAAGAGTTCCTCTTGGTTTTGCAAATTAGAAATGAAAGATTTTCATTGTTATTATTATTATTTTTCTTTTATCACTTATGCTTACTCCAGTGTCTGGTGGGGGTGAGTGGCCACTACCAGAGCCCATGCCTGGGAGTGTGGGGTGACCTGGTGACCTCTCCCAGCACAGCAATGCCCGGGAGGGTTGGATGACCTCTCCCACCAGAGCCATGCCTAGGGACATGGGGGATCTGACGACCTCACCCACCAGGTCACTCACCTAGGAGGGTGAGTGACCTGGTTGACCTCCCCTCATGCCTGAGAGTGTGGGTGACCTGGTGACCTTTGCTAAATGAGTCATGGCTGCAATGATGGGTGACCTGGTGACCTCCCCCACGTTAGTCATGCCTGGGAGGGTGGCCGACTTCATGACCTCCCACCATTGCCATGCCTGGGAGAGTGGGTGACCTCTGGTGACCTCTCCCACCACAGCCACTGTGTGCATGCTGACTCCCCCCACACCCCCACAATTCAGTCTCCCACATCCGGCACGCGGACGACAATCGGTCCACACCAACACCCACCCACCACCCTACCCAAACAGAATGCTCCCACGTTCCCCCACACAGAATGCTCCCACGTTCCCCCACACAGAATGCTCCCACGTTCCTTCAGTATATATATATATTTACTCCCATGCATAACTCACACCATGATGGGTTTTTTTTTTTTCCCCTCTCCTTCAATAAACACACATATACTGTGATTTTTTTTTCTTTTTTTTTTTTTTTTACAATTTAAGGAGATGGTAATTGTAGGCACCAAGATAACCTTCCATCTATGCATTCATTATTATTTTTTTTTTTCGACTTTATTCTCTGCACTGATTTTTGATCTTATGGCTAACAAGTAGTTCTGGATTTTAAGAGTAATATATATTTTCCCCTCCCCCCCACTTATATTGATCGGCCTATCTTATCATTGCATTGATGATAAGACACCAATACTCACTAGGTTAACAGTTGCCTGACCATATATTGGCTGATTCCTTCCTCACAGTGTATTGATGTACTCTCTCTCTCTCTCTCTCTCTCTCTCTCTCTCTCTCTCTCTCTCTCTCTCTCTCTCTCTCTCTCTCTCTCTCTTTATATACATATATAAAGTGATGATTAATTAATGATGTAGCATGTGGATTATGTGGCAACCCTTTTCTTAAATAATGTTGTGTTCAATATTGTATCGTTGATTGTGTGACTTTCTCCTTATGGGCACGAAGAATCCTTACAACATACCTCCACTCCCTTTAACTAGTCTTTACACATTTCTTTTCATATATATATATATATATATATATATATATATATATATATATATATATATATATATATATATATATATATATATATATATACATATATATATATATATATATATATATATATATATATATATATATATATATATATATATATATATATATATATATATATATATATTGCCAGTCTCATGACCCTCTAGCATATTAACAGACTTCTGGACCCGCCCACAAAGGCCCATGAACCGCTGCAATTGGCTGATATCTATAAGAGACGAAAACTTGCTCCGCCTCCTTTTCAAATATTGACCACTCATATGAGAACACGTCACGCTTGTGGGCGGGATCAGACTTTCAACCAATACTAAGTCAGTCCTTCTGCATCTCATTTTTAACAGCAGTTCAAATTTGCAAGTTCATTTCAGTATTGCAATAAGATTAATGGTAGTTTTAGATATTCTTTATCTCTTGCACATTATATATTTTCATCTCTGAAACACTTCTCGTTTTCTTTATCATACTGTAAATAAAGATAAATTATTTCAAATCAAATTTTGCCTTTAAACTTAGAGTATAATTCCCTGCAATTAAAAATTCATGTAAATAATATAAATTCTCAAGCATTTAATTATAATTTTTTTTTATTAATCAGATAATTATCATCAGTCTTGTGGTTACTGACTTATCTTTGATATGTGGCCAGAAAATACCTGTTATGTCTTCTCTTTCTTAGTGATTGAGACGTGACTTCCAACACTCACACACCTGTCACCACTTGACACCACTGCTTGATACGCCTGACAACACACCTGGCGCTGACGCCACACCTGACACTGACCGAGACCACACCTGACGCTGTTCGACTCCACACCTGACACTCCATCACCACACCTGACACAGACACCATACCTGACGCTGTCTGACACCGAATCCGACACAGCTACTGTAATGTCTGCTCGTCGTTCACCACCACATCACCACTCACCAACATCACCAGTCACTTCGCCACCACTCTCCAACAGACACTTCGCCACCAGTCTCCAACAGTCACTTCACCACCACTCCCCAACATACACTTTAACAACACTCTCCAACAGACACTTCACTACCACTCTCCACCAGACACTTTGCCACCACTCTCCAACAGACACTTCTACCACTCTCCAACAGACACTTCACCACCACTCTCCAACAGACACTTCGCCACCAGTCTCCAACAGTCACTTCACCACCCCACCCCAACAGACACTTTAACAACACTCTCCAACAAACACCTCACCACCACTCTCCACCAGACACTTCACCACCACTCTCCAACACCACCAGTCACTTGACCTTAGGCCACCTTTCACCTCTTCCTGCCACACCTGACCTTTCCCTTCATCCTCAACACCCGAAGGCCGTGTGCTCTCATCTCTTCCTCATTCCTTTCCTCTCATTCCACATTTTCTCTCATGCATCATCATGCCACCTCATTCCCCCATGTAACTCCCTCACTCTTGCCTCACCAAACTCCCTCATTATCTCACTTCGTCTTCCCCCCCTCATCATCCCACTCTCTCCCTCACTCCCTCACCCGTTCCTTCCTTCAACACTTCGCTATACACCTCTCCAATCAGCCATACCCACAGCCAACATATTTCGCACAGAATCATATATATATATATATATATATATATATATATATATATATATATATATATATATATATATATATATATATATGATTCAGCGATCCTAACTCACTCCCCCTCGGTGGCTGCAGAGAAATATTACATGTACACTCCAGTGTACTGAATGAATTACACATATTACCTACTCCAGTAGATTTAACTTCGCAAAACAGGGTCAGTTTTAGTCATGAGAGCCAAATAGAATCATTGTAAAGATATTATAGACACCAGATTAATGTAAAGATATTATAGACACCAGATTAATGTAAAGATATTATAGACACCAGATTAATGTAAAGATATTATAGACACCAGATTAATGTAAAGATATTATAGACACCAGATTAATGTAAAGATTGAGATTTGAATTTTATTAGACAAGGATCCCTGGGCAAACCCATGACCCTAATCCTCATCACAGGTGACCCGCCCGCGGAATTAATGTTTGTAAACCAGTCCCTAACATGTATCGTCCGGGCTAATATGATGTCCTGAAACACAATGAACCTCTCCATTCAAAGACATTATCATGACTCGAACCAGTTTGTTCACTGGTTCGAAATCTGATTCACTACAGTGCTTCTAGAACCGTGACCGTATCCATTCGAACCATACGACTCTGTAGTACAAGACGTCTGTGACTCCCACAAGAATAAGCCCCGTTCATTATTTGATATTATCGCGTTCAAGTGTTCATAAGTCGGTAATGCTGGAAGTTATATACGAATTAGCCTCCAACCTCATCATTAATAAACGTAGGACGACTTTAGAATCAAGCGAATCGCCAAAACGGTTCAGAGAAGCGAGTCGCAACAACCCAGGAACGAGGCTAGGGCGCCCATTTTCGAGTCCTGCTTCATCCTCAGAGTCGAAACCATTTGCCGGATCCTCAGGTTTTGGTTCGTGAGTCACCACGATCCATGATCGCTCCGCGTCCCTGCTCATGCAGCGCATTGATTGACGGTCCAATAACTAACGGTCATTAGCACCTTTCTCCCACGCGCCATTACTGGAATTAATTCCTCCACCACCCCCACCCACACTCCCACCCCCACCTTTCGTTTGAATCTCACACTGACAGCTTGTCTTCCCGGGTGAGAAGTATTGGAATGGACTGCTTCACTCCCTGAAGACAAGTTCTATTCTGGATTTAAGCATCAGTCAACTTTCTATTCTCGGTTTAGATTTAACCATTTTTTCAATATCTCTTTTACAGTTTTCCTTGGCCATATTTCCTTATACCAAATATCATTGACTTGTGATGATATTTGATATGATTTGATTCTTTCTCCCGGTACCATCAAGTGGCACTGTCTCCCAGTACCTTCTCCCAGACTTGTCTCCCAGTACCATCCATTGGCACTGTCTCCCACTACCATCCATTGGCACTGTCTCCCTGTACCATCTCTTGGCACTGTCTCCCAGTACCATCCCTTGGCACTGTCTTCCAGTGCCATCTCTTGGCACTGTCTCCCTGTACCATCTCTTGGCACTGTCTCCCAGTACCATCTCTCACCACTGTCTCCCATATGCCATCTCCTCTGGCAGTCTTGTAAGAACATACCTAACCAATCCCTGACAGTCATCCCTTACAACTATCCCTCTTACTATCCCCAGATATCCCCCCCCTTCCCCCCTGATACCGTCCTAGCCATCCCCATACACCAGACACCCCCCTACATCCCTCCCCCAATAGAACTTCCCCTGAACATACTATAGATCACTCCAGACCATCGCGAGAACATCCTCAATCACCCTGATCTTAGTCCTCGAGACCTGAGGCCACGCCACTCACTCTCCTCCTCCTCACGAGCACCACTTCTGATCACAGATTTCTCATTGTGGAAACTTTTTTTTTTATGTGTGTGTGTGTGTGTCTCTCCCTCTCTCCTTTTGTGCCCCTCCCGTACCTCCTCCAGCCCGACCCCCTCCCATCACACAATGATCAGCCCCTGCCCTCCCTCCTAACGTACCCTCCACGCCACTAGTGTCACCCCTACACAAAACCACGTCGTCACCACTACATCAAACCACACGTGAGAGGGGTGGGGTCCTCTGTCCTCCCCCAGCAGACGGTGACTACACACACACACACACACACACACACACACACACACACACACACAGACCATCATCGTCATCTCTCTCTCTCTCTCTCTCTCTCTCTCTCTCTCTCTCTCTCTCTCTCTCTCTCTCTCTCTCTCTCTCTCTCTCTCTCTCTCTCTCTACCCCCCCCTGACTCCCCCCCACGTCCTCCCCGGCCCCCCCTGCTGATGCCCTGCTCCCTTACCAGGAACCTGCTCCTGCCTGACGGCGTCCCAGCGGAGCGCCAGAGGGCCAAGTTCATCGTTCGGGTGTACCGGGCGGACGGACTACCCAAGATCAACTCCTCCATCATGGCCAACGTCAAGAAGGCCTTCACGGGCGACTCCAGGGACCTGGTGGATCCTTACGTCCAGGTCTCCTTCGCAGGGCTCACGGTAAGTGTGTCCATCCTTCGCAGGGCTTCCAGTGAGGGTGTGGATCCTTCGTAGGACTTGCAGTGGGTGTGTGGATCCTTCGCAGGGCTTCCAGTGAGGGTGTGTGGGGCTTCCAGTGAGGGTGTGGATCCTTCGTAGGACTTCCAGTGGGTGTGTGGATCCTTCGCAGGGCTTCCAGTGAGGGTGTGTGGGGCTTCCAGTGAGGGTGTGGGTCCTTCGTAGGACTTCCAGTGGTTGCGAGTATCCTTCAGTGGGATTCCAGTGAGTGTGTGGATCAGCATGTGGATCAGTATGTGGATCAGTTCGTGGATCAGTATGTGTATCAGTGTGTGGATCAGTGTGTGGATCAGTATGTGGATCACCGAGTGTGTTCCTCATTGGCTCTACATCTTGTGGCTCGTAGTGTCTGCATGGCTCCGCTCGTGTTTCAAGGTCGTCCTTGAAAGTCGTCCCTCTAGGTGTAAGACCTCAGTCTGTCGAGTATATGGTCGCCATACACACATGTCGAGTGTGACGTGTACTGGTTATGTTAGACATGTCGAGTGCGTATGATTGAACGATTGGATTCCCGAAGTCAATTACATGTCGAATGTATTGCTTATTGGACATACCGCTTGCATGTTCTCGTTCAAGCAATTATGATATAGCCAATATTTGTGTCACATTCAGGAGTTGCCACACACACATATATTCCCAGTGTCCCTCTGTGCCACAGTGGTGTGGTCATAGATAGCTGGTGATGAGTTCATAGAAAACGAATCCCGCTGACATTCAACACCATAGAGAGAGAGAAATAAAAAGAAAAGGAGGGTTTTTTTTTTTTCTTCTTCGGGGTGGAAAGACTTTCAGAATATATTCCCACGGACAAACAGAATTCGCGAGGCCCCGCAATCCCTTCAAAACACTTGAGACTCAAAAGGAAAAGATTGAATGACAAAAGAAGAAAAAAATGAAAAAAATTATATATCGAAAAAGACTATAAAACGATATATGTTTCCCAGGTAAATAAATAAGATAAATTTCATATAGAAATAGTTAAACATGTGATTCAGAAACTGTCAGAGTTGATAGACTTTTGACTTTTATCAGAGAGATCGCACAAAATATATTTATTTCTGCTTCATGGAGAAAACCCCTCCCTCCCCCTTACCCCCCCACCCCCCATATCTGCCTGTTGGGGGGGGGGAAGAGAGAGAGAGAGAGAGAGAGAGAGAGAGAGAGAGAGAGAGAGAGAGAGAGAGAGAGAGATCCATTTGCGTAATTTCCCCAGAGATTTAACTGGGGTTAAATCTTCTCCCTTCCCCCCCTCCCAGTCATCATTGGACTGACGGATCGAGTGCGTGCAACGTGCGTAAATTTTTTTTGCGTAGATTTATTTTTTTTTTAAATATTTCATTTGCAACAACAACAACAAAAAAGATTGATTTAGAACATCCACCATGACCTGCTCTCACTCTTATCTACTATTCCTCTCCCTCCTCTCTCCCCCTCACACTCGACCATCATTCTACCATCCCTCACATCCCTCACACACAGACCTCTCCTCCCTCCTCACACTCCGCCAGAACTCTCCCTCCTCTCACCCTCACCCTCATTCTCCCTCTCTCTCTCTCTACCTCACCACCACTACTCTCCCTCGTCTCGTAGAAGTCATCACTCTCCCTCTCTCACACCCTGGCATCACTCTCCCTCTCCTCACGCCCTTCCATCACTCTCCCTCGCCTCACACCTCGGCATCACTCACACTCCCCTCACACCCTCACCATTCCTCACCTGGCTTCCCAGAATCTCATTACGAGAGGCAATACGTCGCCTTGCCTCCCCCACTCACACAGACCCACCAATGCATTAGATTGTTTTCCCGGTCTTACGACACTCACAGGAGAAACAGACGACACTCACAGGAGGAACAGACGACACTCACAGGAGGAACAGACGACACTCACAGGAGGAACAGACGACACTCACAGGAGAAACAGACGACACTCACAGGAGAAACAGACGACACTCACAGGAGGAACAGACGACACTCACAGGAGGAACAGACGACACTCACAGGAGGAACAGACGGCACTCTCAGGAGAAACAGACGACACCCACAGGAGGAACAGACGGCACTCTCAGGAGGAACAGACGGCACTCTCAGGAGGAACAGACGGCACTCACAGGAGGAACAGACGACACTCACAGGAGGAACAAACGACACTCACAGGAGGAACAGACGACACTCACAGGAGGAACAGACGACACTCACAGGAGGAACAGACGGCACTCTCAGGAGGAACAGACGACACTCACAGGAGGAACAGACGACACTCACAGGAGAAACAGACGACACTCTCAGGAGGAACAGACGGCACTCTCAGGAGGAACAGACGACACTCACAGGAGGAACAGACGACACTCACAGGAGGAACAGACGACACTCACAGGAGAAACAGACGACACTCTCAGGAGGAACAGACGGCACTCTCAGGAGGAACAGACGACACTCACAGGAGGAACAGACGACACTCACAGGAGGAACAGACGACACTCACAGGAGAAACAAACGACACTCACAGGAGGAACAGACGGCACTCACAGGAGGAACAGACGACACTCACAGGAGGAACAGACGACACTCACAGGATAGATAGAAACATCCACATGAGGAATAGAAACGCTGACCAGAGGAATAGAAATATTCACAGAAGACATAAAAATGCTCACAGAAGTAACAGAAACGCTCACAGCGCGAGTAGAAGTACTCATAGAGGCAATAGATTGCTCACAGAGCAGAAGGAACAGAGATTCTCAGAGAAGGAATAGAAATACTCACAGAAGGAACAGAAAACGCACGAAAGGAACAGAAATACCCACAGTAGGGACAGAAACACTAACAGAAAAAGCAGAAACACTCACGGAAGGGAAAGGGATCCTCACAGAAAGAGCAGGACATTCACAAAGAGACAAGAAACACTGACAGAATGAATAGCAACACAGGCACAGAAGGCAAAACACTTTAGAACGAACAGAAATGGTCACGGAAAAGAAAATCCTCAAAGAAGGAACAGAATCGCCCACAGAGGGAACAAAAGCACTCGCGAAATGGACAGAAGCATTCACAGAAAACACACACACACACACACACACACACACACACACACACACACACACATATAGGAAATGGCGCTTAACTATAGACCCGTCTCACAGCTGTGGTTTGTCAGGTGTTGGATAAGCTAATCAGAAAACAAAAGAGGGCGTCAATTCAAGGGATGGTGGTCATGTGGAACAGATTCCTAGACTTGTAATGAGAGACTGAGTTCTGTCTTAGAACAGAGGATCTAGTGTACCTGGAATGCATGAAAGCATTTGACACCGGTGCTCATTGGAAGCTGTTAAGAAAAAAGAGGTGGATTTTCAGGAGGGAAGACGAGGGGGGAAAGACATGTGATGGCATTGGAGATTACCTTTGAGGAGAGACAGAACTCACGGCAGAGTAGTCAACTCGAACTTGGTTACGGGTCACCAGTGGCGTCACTCAGGGCTGTGTCCTGAAACCATTGCTCTTCTTGATCTGTGTAAATGATAGGCTAAGATTGGACTCATGCCTCAGTGTGTTTACGGATGATGCGACGGTGATGAAGGAAGTATGATGAAGCGGAGAGGTCATGCTTGAACTTACGACTTGAACAGACTCTAAAGTTGGTCAGAAAACATGGCTGATGATTATGAACCCGACACAATGTAGAGTACTGTGATGAGTACAGTGAAAGTAGGTGCCAATACGATCACCATCCAGCTGGGTATAAGTTGCAGTCATTCCTTGTGTCAAAGACGCTTGAGAGAGTCTGCGGTGTAACCTAAGCTGTGGCTTGCTGTACCCCGGAAGTAAACATCAGACCCCCATGGTTCCCACAGTG
>NC_092233.1:4537500-4547500 GCF_036320965.1 Panulirus ornatus | reverse complement strand
TTTGTTTGCAAATAATGAAAGAAAAGCGTTTATTGTGTCATTCGCAGAAGACGAAAGAGCTGTTGCGAAAGAGAAAATGGAAGGGATATGGTTATAAAAAATGGGAAGTTTCGTCGTATAGAGAAGACGGAGGAGGGGTGTTTGTCCCCCACAGAAAAGAGAGTGTATGTGAAATGTTGTCGTTCATAAGAAAAAAAAAAAAAACAGAAAAAGCTGTTTCAGACGTTCATAGAAAACAGGAGTAAGGTGTCTTCATTAATCACAGAAAATGGGATGAGAGTTTTTCCATATCAAGGGAATGACTGGCATTATTCTGTTCAACAGAAAGGGTGGGGGGGTGGGGGTGTTGGGGGTGGGGGTGGTCTCATAGCAAGGCTCAAGGCTAGGCTGTGGGGACGGGCCACCCTAGCTAGGTTGTGGGGACGGGCCACCCTAGCTAGGTTGTGGGGACGGGCCACCCTAGCTAGGTTGTGGGGACGGGCCACCCTAGCTAGGTTGTGGGGACGGGCCACCCTAGCTAGGTTGTGGGGACGGGCCACCCTAGCTAGGTTGTGGGGACGGGCCACCCTGGCTAGGTTGTGGGGACGGGCCGCCCTGGCTAGGTTGTGGGGACGGGCCACCCTGGCTAGGTTGTGGGGACGGGCCACCCTAGCTAGGTTGTGGGGACGGGCCACCCTAGCTAGGCTACCCCTACAACAACCATTACCACCCTAACAACAACCATTACTACCCCTACAATAACCATTACCACCCCTACAACAACCATTACAACCCCTACAACAACCGTTAGTTCCCCACAAAAACCACAAGAAAAACTAACACAATTACCACTACAACTGCGCTAACTACAACAACAACAACCACTACCACAATCATCATGAGGCAAAACAACCGCCATCAACAACCACCACCACTACAACCACTATCAACCAATACCAGCTACCACCACTTTCAACCACAACCCAACAACACAACAGCCACCACTATCATAACCCTGTCACCTTACAAGACCAGCCACCCACAACCGTCAACCACAACAAATCTCCTGTACCATTACTCACAACCACCATCATGACAACCAGTAACAACCACCTACAACCACTACAACCAACCACCTACAACCACTACAACCAACCACCCACAACCACTACAACCAACCACCCACAACCACTACAACCAACCACCTACAACCACTACAACCAACCACCCACAACCACTACAACCAACCACCCACAACCACTACAACCAACCACCTACAACCACTACAACCAACCACCCACAACCACTACAACCAACCACCCACAACCACTACAACCAACCACCCACAACCACTACAACCAACCTCCATATCAACCACCACCACCATCTGTAACAACAACAACAACTCCCCAACCAACATCATCAACAACAACAACCATAACTACCCCTAAAACAACCATCCAATAACAACCCATCACCACCCACCCCAACAACCATCGTTAACAACCACGATCACACAACCACCCGTTAACCATCAACCACAACAATACAACTACCACCACTTACAACTGCCACCACCACACCACCACCAACAACAACAACAAACAACAACAAGAGCCATCGCCACCTACAACCCCCATCCCTCGCCTCCTCTATTATCACCCCCATTAGCCGGTGGAAGTAATCTTAAAAATGACTTCTGTAAAATGGCGCCATGCATACTTATAGCGGCTTTAACGCCGCGTTTGGCCTCCCGGATCTCTTAAAATATGGCGCCGGCATGACCATTATTGCGGTTAGAGTAATTAAAACAAGGACCGTCTCCGGAGGCGTGGCCGCGCGCCCCCGGCCGCGTCTTCGGCTCCAGCCCCAGTTTGGCCGCCATCTTCGGCCCCCCCCCCCCCGGACGCTCATCCTTCGCCCAGTTCGAACGGCGGCTCTGGGAAAAGTTTTTTTTTTTCTTCTTCTTCTTCTTCTTCTTCCATCCCACAGAAGGAGATGTATGGAGGCAAATGTGATCTAATTCCCCGCGGGTAATTTTCATGATACATCAAGGGATTACAGTGTTGGGAACCCGGGTTAAGAGATGTGGACGAGAGGGGTGGGTGGACGGGGGTGAGGGGGAGTCCCCTCCTTGCCCCTCGCCCCCCCAAGACACGTAATGAAGAAGGAGCAGTAAGGCATCACCTCGAGTGCCTCTGTATGTGTCACGTCGGCCGACACAGTGTCCGGGGGTCCTCGCGCAACGCCAGCGGGTGGGTCGTCTGTGTATGGTGGGTGGGTGGCAGAAGATATGGCCATCTGAGGGAATGCGATGAGATGGCTTGTGGGGGGAGGGGGCTGTTGTTGTGTTGGGGGAGGGGGGGCTGTGTGTGGGGGGATGGGGGCTGTGTGGGGGGGATGGGGGCTGTGTGCGGGGGGAAGATAATGACATGCTTAAGGAAGGGTGAGGGGTAGGGGGCGTTGTGCCATCCTTAATCATGATTCTCCTCCTCTTCCCCCTCCCATTTCTTCCTTCCCCTACACTTCTCCTCCTCCTCCTTCTCCTCCTCACAGTGTCTGGCTCTCCCCCGCCTTCCTCACTTCCACTCACCTTTCCTCATTTTCTTTCTTCTTCATTTTCTTCTCACAGTATGTGTCTCACCTCATTAACTTTGATATCTCTCTTGTTCTTCCATTATCGTCTCCACTCCCCTCACTCTGTGCTCCCAGCTCCTCCACTCCCCTCACTATGTCTCCAACTCTCCTCACTGTGTCTCCAACTACTCTACTTCCCCTCACTGCGTGTTCCCAACTGCTCCACTCCCCTCACTCTGTATCCCCAGCTCCTCTAATCCTCTCACTGTATGTCCCTAGCACCTCCATTCCCCTCACTGTGTCCCCAGCTCCTCTACTCCCCTCACTGTGTCCCCAGCTCCTCCACACCCCTTACTGTGTGCCCCTAGCTTCTCCACTCCCCTTATTATGTGTTTCCAGGTTATCCACTCCCCTCAGTGTGTGACCCCACCTCCTCCACTCCACTCACTGTGTCTCCCTGGCTCCTCCAGTCTCCTCACTGCCCTCCACTTCCCTCACTCTGCCTCACTGCCTCCTCACTCTCGCTCTATATACCTCACTCACAACCCCTCATCAACCGCCCCTCATAGCCCTAAAAAAATCATATTACGATGTCAGGTAATGAGTGGTGTGATAATGAGGCCCCTCACAACGAGAGATAGAGAGAGCCATTGTCGACAATGTTGAGTTGGGACTTGCAAGACGAAAATGACCTGTGTGTTTTTACGGTCACCAACAAAGCCAGATGAGGAAACTTGAAGCTGGACGAAAGGCTAAGTCAGAAGTAATTTGTGAGTATATTTAAAGGGACGAGAGACACCGATTGTCATATTGTATCTCCCCTGATGATGTGATTATTACACGAAAGTGCACTTGGGAACTTATCATGTTTCATTTCACCGTGGCCTCATAGGAATATATATATATATATATATATATATATATATATATATATATATATATATATATATATATATATATATATTATCCCTGGGGATAGGGGAGAAAGAATACTTCCCACGTATTCCCTGCGTGTCGTAGAAGGCGACTAAAAGGGGAGGGAGCGGGGGGCTGGAAATCCTCCCCTCTCTATTTTTTTAATTTTTCCAAAAGAAGGAACAGAGAAGGGGGCCAGGTGAGGATATTCCCTCAAAGGCCCAGTCCTCTGTTCTTAACGCTACCTCGCTAATGCGGGAAATGGCGAATAGTTTGAAAGAAAGAAAAGAATATATATATATATATATATATATATATATATATATATATATATATATATATATATATATATATATATATATATGATGTGCCAGTTAGTTGAAGGAATTTTATAAAAATTCTCTGCAACATATGCAAAAGACACCAAGTGAATATTAAAAGAGAGACTCGAGAGTGTTTGGGTCAAGGATGTAAACAATCTGGCCCACAGGGTGGGGACCAGGGGGGGGGGGAGACTGACACATGCAAAGGAAAACTTCACAAATGGACAAGAATAGTTCCAGATGAAGCCACTGTACATGGGAAGTATGCGGATGTGTGTGTGTGACGTCAGAGAACAACAGTATGGTGGGACAAGTAAGATATGTGGCAGACTTTCCTTAAGGCAGAGTCTCGTCGTAGGTACTCGTAGGTAGGTAGGTAGGTAGGTCGGTTGGTGGGTAGGTCAGTCAGTAGGTTGGTCCGTCGGTTAAAAGATAGGTAGATAAGTAGGTAGGTACATACATAAGTAGATTCTCATAAGTAGGTAAGTAGGTAGATAGGTAGATAGGTAGGGAGATACTTGTGTAAGTAGGTAGATACTCTCCCTCCCTCTCTACCTCTCCCTAACTCCCCCTCACTCTCCCTTCACTCCTCTCCCAACACTCTCCCTCTCCAGAAGTTCTAACAAGAAGAATAAGTTCCTGTGTGGTGGGGGGAAAAAATATTCGCCCGGACATTTGCATTTGTTTCAGCTAACACCCGAATTTTTAATGTTATAATTAATCTAAGCAGGGAATTAGCCTCGCATGAATCATATGCTTCCCTCATGCATATGGAGCAGGGGAGGGGAAGTTAGGGGGCGCCTCCCTTAGGGCAGGGTGGAGGGGGGGGTAAGGGGTGGGGGGAAGCGACGGGGAAAAATTCCCAGGGTGAAGTAAGTAGGTGTAGAGAAAAATCATAATGTGTAGGGAATTAATTAGTGTTTAGGGAGAGAAATGGTGGGGGGAGGGGGGGGAGTGAGGGAAAGTTTGGGGAAAAAAATGGGGGAAATGAGTGGAAGTGGGGTAAAAATTAGGGGAAATGGACAAGAGGGATGATAAGAATACGTTGCCAGGTGGAGGGTAAATGGAAGGTCAGGGACACAGGGGAAATTAGGGCAAATTTAAGTACCATTGATATCAAAATCATTATAATCATTATCAATACTATTACTATTATCATAATTATCATTATTTTCCAAAAACGGAGGAAAAGGTTGAGTGAGAATGTCTCCTCGAAGGCTCAGGCGAGGGTGTCTGAATGTGTGTGGACGTCACCACAATGAGACGAAGGGATGAGATAGGAAATGTGTCTGGAAGGAGAAACCTGGATGTGTTACTGCTGGGTGACACTAAACTCAAGGGGAAGAGGTGGGAAAAGCGTAGCAACAACGTGGTGGGTGAGTGAAGGTCATTCACGAAGAGAGGAAAGAGACTAGGCGACAGGAGAGCACCCCTGAGGAACACCTCTGCGGATGGGACAAGAGAGAGACGTTGCGCCGTCACCATCTACAGCAATGGGTCGACCACAGCGGATGCTATGCAGCAGGGAATAGATGGGAGCAGAAGAAAAACAAAAGGATGAAGTTTAGAAAGAAGAGACTTAGGCCACACCCTGTCAAGTGCTGAGGGCTGCGACAGAAGATTCACCAAAGTCCCTGTGAGAGACACGGAGAGAAAGGACTTTGAGCGACACAGTAAATCTCCTGTGGACTTTGCACTACCCTAGCCAAATGTTATGTGTACGAAGGGAGTGTGTGAGAGTGAGGATGGAGTGCTGTCGATCCATACGTATAAAAAAGCAAATGGAAAAAGGGACAGCGATCCGGGCCTGGAAAGAGAGTACGTGACAAACGGCGCGGTGCCAGCTCACTGCTCCGCTGCTTATCCCTCCCGAAACCCAGGTGGAAGTACCTCCTCCATGGTTGATGGTTGCTTGTCATTCATTACTACTAATCCATGGATAGCCATGCGTTACCTGCAGTGTTTACAGGTTGCTTACATGTGCTGAGATGTGGGATGTGGGCAAGTGGAAAAAGATAGAGAGTGATGGGATGAGGAAAGCAAACTTCAAAGGGAAAAAGAGATTTACTTGCGTGGCATCTGCAGGGAAGGAGCGCGAATGATTGAAAGGTGTGCTAGAGAAAGTGTCAGGGGGTCAAAAGGAAGGCACGCGAGCCGGAAAAGTCAGCAAGTGAGAGACGGGATAAGAGAATATCGCTTAAGCATAAGATATATTTAGTAATGTGAGTAGTATGAAGATAACTAGAGAATAAATGGGATATGTGAGTGAGGGGAGAAGATGGGTAAGTAGTAACAGGCACACAATAGGTGAAAAAGAGATAGATAGGGTATTATGAAGGTTGGTGAATGTGTTAGATGAGAATAGAGGATCTGGCGTGTTTGTATTGAGGTGGCACGTGGAGTGAGAGAGTCCTGGCGAATGGTATGATGAAAGAAGAGGAGGCAGTAACAACCTTGCGTGAGATGAAGTGTGGAAAAGCGGCAGGAGTGGATGGGATTGCAGTTGAGCTTCCCAAGAAAGTGGGTGACTCTTGTTGATTTGTTAGTCATGCCATCCAACATTTGTATAGCCCATGGTGAGGTGCCTGAAGACTGGCGGAACCCATGTATAGAGCCCCTATATAAAGGCAAGAGGGACAGAGGTGAACGCTGGAATTTCGGAGACAGAAGTCCTTAGTATACCTGATAAGGTGTATGAGGGAGTGATGACTGAGAGGATGGTGGTGTACACAAAATATCAGACTGGGAAGAAACGGTGTGGCTTCAGGAGAGGTAGAGTGTGTGTGTGGACCAACTGTTGGCTTTGAAGAGCTTAAGAAATACTTGAATGAGGAGAAAGAACTGTATGTGGCATTTATGGATCTGGAGGAGGCGTGTGATAGGTTTGAGAGAAAGGCCTTGTGCTAGGAATGTATTGGGTACATGGAAAGCTAGTGAATGCAACGAATAGTTCTGACTAGGATAGTAAAGCACCTGTGCAAATAGAAAAGGAGAAGGTTGAGTAGTTGCCAGTGAAGGTGGGTCTGCGTCAAGAATGTGCATTGTGACTGTAGTTGTTTGATCTATGTATGAACTGGGTAGTTAGGGAGTTGAATGCAAGGTCTTAGAGCAAAGGCAGGTCTGTTATGTACTAGGAGTTGTGGGAAGATATGGAAGATGCATTAACTGCTGTTTGCAGATGATATGGTTCTGGTGGCAGACTCCAGAGAGGAACCCCAGAAACTGGTGCTAAGTTTGAGATAGAATTTGACACAGTGTGAAAGTTTGAGAGAGATTGTGAAAGGAGAAAGTTTAGAGTAAATGCAAACAAAAGTAAGATATCGAAGTGCAGCAGTGGGACGAGACAGGATGATGTGTATGTACGTTTGAATGGGAAGGACCTGGAGGAAGTGGAGTGATTCAGGTATGCGGGAGTGGACGTGACAGCAAGTGGAACCACGGGATAGTGAGGTCGGGAGATGGTGCTCAGGTCCTGTGTTTATCAAAGAACGTATGAGAGTTGAGTTCATTGTTTGCTAGGGTAAAGATGGGCATGTTTGAAGGTGTAGAAGTCCCGCCAGTAATGCACGAATGCGAGTCTTAGGCCGTAAACGCAAAAAGAATGGAAGAAATTCGACGTGTTAGAAGTAATATGCCAGGGGAAGATATGTGGGTTGGTGTGAGCTGATTATTTAAGGACTGCCTTTAAGAGAGAGGTTTTGTAGTAAGCGAAGAATGATTGAGAGCTGCTAAGATGGTTCGAACACATGGAGAGGATGAGTGAGGAGAGACCGACTGAGAGGATCTATGTGTCAAATGAAAAGAGGTTAGGGAGGCTTTGAGGCATCGGGGCCTAAACATTCAGGAGGGTGAGAGGCAAGCATGGGATAAAATGAGTTGGTTCATTATGGTATCTTGGGTGCATCATGCTGCAGCGGAATTATACATAAAGCAATAGCTTGAACAATAAATGTGTAAAACCTAAGTTGAATAACAAATGAAGAATATGTGATGAATGGAGGGATTAGTCTATAAACAGCCATATGAAGATGAATAACTTTGTAAACAGAGTAAGGTTGAATAACGGTCTGCATATCTTTCTTTACTTCAAGTTCCATTAATCTACTTTTCAGAAGCAACATTGTTTTCCTTCTAGAATACTATTTCTTTTTCGTGTACTCGAACGATAAGGTTTCTTAACCCACGATAAAGAAAGAATGAAAAAAAAAGAAAAAAAGGTGGGAGCATTCACCATCCAAACCTAGTCTGTCACAAAACTCCATGTCACAAGGACAAAATTACAATCCAACATAACAATAATCAAACAAATCTTATCATATCTTTCGATCAAATGATTATTTCAATATCAAAACAAGGTTCACGAGATAGGTTAGGTTAGGTTAGGTTTAGTGGTTATGTTAGGTTATTGAGTTAGGTTAGGCTAGGTTGTTTAGTTAGGCTAGGCTAGGCTAGGTTAGGTTAGGTTAGGCTAGGTTAGGTTAGGTTGTTACGTTACGTTATGTTATGCTAGGTTAGGTTGTTTGGTTAGGTTGTTACGTTACGTTATGTTATGCTAGGTTAGGTTGTTTGGTTAGGTTGTTAAGTTACGTTAGTTATGCTAGGTTAGGTTGTTTGGTTCATCTAATGTAACAGGATTTTGTCTTCGTCGACTTTCATCACCAGAGCGTTTGTTGACATATGTCGAAAGGAGGAATTTACCCGATATTGCTAATATTTTTTTTGTGTGTGTAGATATGTATATGTGAATATATATGTGGAAAGCCATTTTCTTCGAATAGTTGGAGCCAGAATGGTATCTTATGGTAGAAAAAATTGCCTTAGGTAGATATGTCCAAGAAATGGGAAATAATGGAGAGTTATGGACCAAAGTGGCATGCTATTTCGTGTGTGCGGGGCGGCGACGAAAATGGATGAAGGCAACAAGTATGAATATGTACGTGTATATATGTAAATGTTTGTGTATGTATATGTATGTATACGATGAAATGTATATTTATGTATATGTGCGTGTATGGGCGTTTATGTATATACATGTGTCTGTGGGTGGGTTGGGCCATTCCTCGTCTGTTTCCTTGCGCTACCTCGCTAACGCGGGAGACGGCGGTTAAGTATAATAAATAAATAAATAAATAAATAAATAAATATATATATATATATATATATATATATATATATATATATATAACTAAAATCACCAATATAACAAATGGCTGGTAAAATGAATCAATGAAGGAACTGGTAATTTATACTTGTGTTGAAAGGTTAACGCGGGAAACAAGTAACAGATAAATGGAAAAAAAAAGAAAGTGAATAAAGGAAGTAAACAGAGGAATTATTAAATTACGGACAAGAATATGACATTAAACCTGAACAAAAACAAATGAACAGCGCAGCCATACAGAGAGAGAGAGAGAGAGAGAGAGAGAGAGAGAGAGAGAGAGAGAGAGAGAGAGAGAGAGAGAGAGAGAGAGACTAGTGTAGCATCATGAGGAAAACTGAATATGCGGAAAAAAGAATACTACAGCAAGATCATCTTTAGAAAAAACAAAACAGAAGCAGACCGAGGTCAAACGTAGGGGAAAATAGAAGTGATGAGAAAATTATAAAAAAAAAAACAACGAAGACAACTGAAAGGGAGGCAAGATCACGCGGAGCCAAACAAATGAGCAACGGTTAATGATGATGATGATGATGATGATGATGATGAAACGATAACAAGGGAATAATGGAAACACTGATCAGAAGGTGAACACGGGAGGATAAGGCGAAAGACTTTTGCAATTATTGATGAGGCATTAGCCAGATGCGCCGCCAGGGCCGTGAGAGTTAGAGATTACCGCTGTTATGAGGCTTCAATATCTTGACTCGGTTTCTTCATTACTCCGGCAGCGTCGGTTACAAGGGGTTCTAGTCGCTATCTTGTAATCACCCCGTGTAATAAACGGAGTACTTCCTCGCTCGTAGAAATGCGCGATCGGATTCAAAGGTGATTAAATCCTCTAGAGACGGGATTAAACTCCACGTATAATGGCGCGAAACGCATCGGATCTCGCCATTATCATCAAGTAACTTTTAATTACAGGCATTTCCAGGGCGTTTATTTTCTTAATGAGCGGCTGTTCACAGCCGCCGAACTTATCAGAGTCGAGTGGGGTGACCTGCCCGGGAGCAACGGCACTCCGGGGAAATCACACAGCTCGGGCTGG
>NC_092233.1:4420000-4535000 GCF_036320965.1 Panulirus ornatus | reverse complement strand
TGGTAAAATGAATCAATGAAGGAACTGGTAATTTATACTTGTGTTGAAAGGTTAACGCGGGAAACAAGTAACAGATAAATGGAAAAAAAAAGAAAGTGAATAAAGGAAGTAAACAGAGGAATTATTAAATTACGGACAAGAATATGACATTAAACCTGAACAAAAACAAATGAACAGCGCAGCCATACAGAGAGAGAGAGAGAGAGAGAGAGAGAGAGAGAGAGAGAGAGAGAGAGAGAGAGAGAGAGAGAGAGAGAGAGAGAGAGAGAGACTAGTGTAGCATCATGAGGAAAACTGAATATGCGGAAAAAAGAATACTACAACAAGATCATCGATAGAAAAATCAAAACAGAAGCAGAGCGAGGTCAAACGTAGGGGAAAATAGAAGTGACGAGAAAATGATAAAAAAAAACAACGAAAACAACTGAAATGGAGGCAAGATCACGCGGAGCCAAACAAATGAGCAACGGTTGATGATGATGATGATGATGATGATGAAACGATATCAAGGGAATAATGGAAACACTGATCAGAAGGTGAACACGGGAGGATAAGGCGAAAGACTTTTGCAATTATTGATGAGGCATTAGCCAGATGCGCCGCCAGGGCCGTGAGAGTTAGAGATTACCGCTGTTATGAGGCTTCAATATCTTGACTCGGTTTCTTCATTACTCCGGCAGCGTCGGTTACAAGGGGTTCTAGTCGCTATCTTGTAATCACCCCGTGTAATAAACGGAGTACTTCCTCGCTCGTAGAAATGCGCGATCGGATTCAAAGGTGATTAAATCCTCTAGAGACGGGATTAAACTCCACGTATAATGGCGCGAAACGCATCGGATCTCGCCATTATCATCAAGTAACTTTTAATTACAGGCATTTCCAGGGCGTTTATTTTCTTAATGAGCGGCTGTTCACAGCCGCCGAACTTATCAGAGTCGAGTGGGGTGACCTGCCCGGGAGCAACGGCACTCCGGGGAAATCACACAGCTCGGGCTGGACAAATAACCAGGAGTCATATTCGGGGAAACTCACACACCCGGGTATTGATATCTCTGGCGGCCTTTGGCAATGAGGGTATCGACTTGTGATGATTGCCGTACAGTTTGTGGGCCAAAGATGGCGCTCTGAGGTAATACCCTTATTTACCCGCCGAATTATAGGGAATACTAGGCATTCCTATTGGGGGAGGTAACGATACGAAGGCGAATTTCAGGCGTGTATATTTCTATTTATGCGAATTCACGTATTGATTTACGAGGCCATCGTGACGTAATGGTATGGCACACCGTCCGCAGTTCGAGACCCCGGGTTCGATACTGTGAGAGGTTGTAAGATGTTACTGGCAGGGAAATGACATGCCTGGCTCTGTTCACTACGTCATATCGAGGCCCCCCCCTACCCCACTCCACCCCCCTGTCCTGTCAGGTCATGTCTCACCCGAAAAAAAGATGTCATATCAGGTCGATAGGGTATCACACAGTTATGAACAGACGCCTTGCTTTTGTATTACATGCTCGTGTAGTGTTGTATAGACCGTGAACCCACTCCCCCACACCACGTCAAAGTTGTGAGAATGTTCAATAACAACACTTTATAACCTACCGCCAAGGTGTTTGTGTGTATGATGTGTATTGCTATGTATGACGTGTGGGGGTATCATGAACGTATAATGTATACGGACGTATGTATGATGCCTATGTAATGATTATGTAGTGTTGATAGCCATTAAGACATACATATATACATACATACATACATTGTATCATAAAAACATTCATATTCATGGAACTATTGTTTCGATGAATTATCATTATACTATAATTATCATTATCATTTTAACCTGAATCATTATCACTATTATAGTTACTATGACTACGAGGAATACTTAAATACTTTTTGTGCCACTAAGTACTGTTAAGTACTAGCTTCATGCGTCATGCCTTCTCCATATGATACTTTAAAGACTTATAAAGTTAGTCGAGAGTTTCAGAGGAATAAAAGTGTAAGTTGAGAATCAAGACGATTCAATTCAGCGAGTTTACTTAAGACGATTCTCTCTCATGTACAGACAAGGGTCAGAGAGGAATTATCCTTGAGATCTGTCCTCTTGTAAGTGACAGACGTATGAATGTTCATGCATAAACGTATGAATGTTCATGCATACATTCATGACTGTGATCCTCACTGTCATGAGGAGGATGGCTGATCAATGCTGGATGTCATGAGGGAGCCAGACTGGTCACGACGAGGCTACAGGGTTGGCAGAATGTGATGTAGCACGGGAATGTGAGTGTGGCTCGCTGTGGTGTAGCACGGGAATGTGAGTGTGGTTCGGTGGAGGATCGTAAGGATGGGGGAGGGACGGGGCAACGGCAGTGTGTTACTCGCTCCCCTGCAACACACGAGGAGTAATCACGAAGAGTAATCACTCGGTAATCACCTATGGGACACGGGTACGACGCCTCCTACGGTCCACGACTGAAGAAAGATGCTGGGAGGTGATTGTAATGGTGGAGTGAACATAAAGATGAACGGTTTTTTTTTCAGATAATGAACAGAAGAACGTCTCCTGGGGGCGGGGAGGAGAAGGGTTTGGAGGTCTTGTGAAATGATGGCGCCCCCCCATGATGGGGGTGGGGTCAGGGGGGGAGATGAGGAGGAGGTACGTAAGGATGGGACATGTGACTGATGGGATCCTATATCAGTCTTTACAGGGGGTATTAATCGCCTCATGATATATATATATATATATATATATATATATATATATATATATATATATATATATATATTCCATAATACTTTATCACAGTAATGATAACATCCGAATGGGAAATAATTCTATTATGATAATGTGTCAGTCTGAGGACATAACTGTGTCTCGATCAAATGAGAGTCTGTCCATAGCTTAATCTTTTATGAAGATTTTTTGGCGTATTTCGTTACAGTGGAATTTCAAGCCGTCCGTATTTTAATGAGTCATTATTGGAACCTGCTTTTATATAAGGAAAAGACTCTCTATACATATTCATTACTGTACTGACACCGATTTGAACTATTTTCGGGAGGGACGCATACATTAAAATGACAGCTCTACGTTTGAAGCTTTGACCAAGAAGAAAGATTAAAACATACACCGACATGATTCATCTACGTTTCTGTGAGAGACGAGAGCCCAAATAGTGAATGGAATGTGTTAGAGTTTAGCTACAGAGGAGGAAATCCAAGTTGTGTATTGTATGATGAGAGCATTTCCTCTTATCGTCTGTAAATATAACATATGGCCAGAAATCATGATACTTCAGCATCTTGACATACTCAACAGTTGCTTCCATAAGAATAAGGTGTGTAAAAGCAAGCCTGTAGAGGAATGCGCACGGTCTTTCCGAGCGGACACGCTTAATGATTCTCGAGCACACTCATTTACAGTGGGGTGAATGAGTCTCCAGTGCTACACATTCAATCGTCTCTGATCAGCGGGCGGGGTTCGACCGCTCTCACGCCTCCGCGAGAACGCTTGAGTCTCCCCCGCCATCGTCTTCCAGGGTTGTAACCCCGAAGAAAACGGTGCCGTTGCTGTCCGGCGCGGCGGGCCGCCATATCACTGCTTTTCTGGTTCCATTTCATCGTCCAATACCTCGCAACTATACCCACATGAGGCCTGCCACCTCGCTGTATTTAGAGGCAGCAGTCCCTGCTGCATATGAGGCTCGCTGAATACACTCGTGGGTAGTCAACGAGCCAAGGGATATTACGGCAATTTCATGGGTTGGCAACTTTATGTTTTTGAGTGTATAATACAGTTTGGATTAGCGTTAAGTCAGGAGTAACCACCGCCACCACAGTCCAGCCCCCTCCTCCTCTCTACGATTCGGCCAATCAACACACATAATCACCTTTTGATAAAACCCGAGCCATTAAGGCCAACGCTCCGTTGTGATGGGAGGTAATTAATTTACCTTCTGCCCCGCTGAGCTTGTATTAGAAATGGTAATGCATTGCAAGGGAGGGTGTTTGAAATACAGTATTTTCACAAGATGCATCGAATTATTTCTTTTAGAATTTCTTTTTTATTTTGGTTTAAACGCACAGATGTAAACCACGACCGAAGCGGAGGGGAAGGGTTTATACCACACACGCTCACCGCTTGAGGGGGGGGCAAATACGTGTTAAACCTGTACATCCCGGCCTAACTACCGGTTTAATTGAGGACTATGGCCATTAGAGGCGCAGTTGTTATCACAAGTGGTTTATATATCGAGTTATTCACTGGTAATTAATTGATGTTTGGACAAGGCCAGCGACCAGGGCGGTGTGGGGAAAACTCCTCAGTTGCCATTTAGTAGTTTCCTGTAAACTTTAATAAGAATATATATATATATATATATATATATATATATATATATATATATATATATATATATATATATATATATATATATCACAGACACTTGCCGTAAGGTAAACCAATCTCGTTGAAGAACACTCCCCACCCCCTCCTTTCTCCAAAGGAGTTCATCCTTTCCCTGCTTCTGACCGTAGCGCAGCGGAGAACCATAAGAGTCTAGATACGTCTTTAATACTATCCACTGTCTATTAAATGTTTAGATAAAACATCTTACTTGTACATTCTACTTCATGGTGCTGGTAACTTTAATAAGAGGGGCTTCTACAGGAAGCGTTTCTGTAGGTGAGTCTACGGTAAACCTCTTTGTAGGTGAGTCTGCGGACGACCCTTTTGTGAGTGAATCTACGATGGACCTTTCTGCAAGTGAGTCTATTGTAAACCCCTCTGTAAGTGAGTCTAAGGTAAACCTCTCTGTGAGTCTACAGTGTACCCTTCATTAAGTGAGTCTACGCTAAACCTCTTTGTAAGTGTGTCTACAGTGTACCCTTCTGTAAGTCTACAGTAAACCTCTCTGTGAGTGAGTCTACGGTAAACCTCTCTGTAAATGAGTCTACAGTGTACCCATCTGTGAGCCTACGGTACACCCCTCTGTAAGTGAGTCTACAGGGCGCCCTTCTGTCAATAAAACATATGGATGCTCAAAATTTAGCTACAGTGAATGCGCTGGTCGGCAATCATTTTCAATATGTTCGCAAATTTCATTGAATTCCTAGTCTGCCTTTATCATGTTGCTGAAGCCTCTCCCATTACGGCTTATCACCTTATCACAGTTTTTACAGGGCGTGGAGTAGACAACCCCCTGTATGTTGATAAGAAAAATAGTCATTTGTATCACTGATTTCCATATGGTATCTTTCTAACGTTGATATTACGTGGATTTCAAGAAATGATTAATGAAGGATGGGTTTTGATTATGACGCGGTGGAAGCCCTTTGGCTATAAGGAACAGATATCTTTAATTAATATCTTTAAAATGTGGAATATCGATGTTGTATCTGAATCAAAAAGATATTATACGAAGTACTTTGACACGAAACGGCCCTTAGGCAAATGGAAATACAGACGCTGGCTTTTTTTTCCTTTGTGTTCAGTGTCCTGTGTAAACTGTGATAAGGTGTACTGTGGCCAAACTGCTTAACATTAAGAGGGGATGATTTAATATTACATAAATATTCTGTGAAGAGACTGACGAGAAAGCATTTGAAATTTTTTCTTCGAACATGTCGAAAATGATTGTTGCCTAACACACAGATAAGAACTGGACCTTAGATACATGATAAGTCTCACTTGCAGAAGGGTTTATAGTAGACTCACTTATGGAAAGGTTTACCGTAGACTCACAGAAGGGTTTACCGTAGACTCACTTGCAGAAAACTTTACTGAAGACTAATTTACAGGAAGGTTTACCGTAGACTCACAAAGAAAAGCTTACCATAACCTCACTCCCAGAGAGGTTTACCGTTGACTCAAAGAAAAGTTTACCGTTAACTCACTTAAAGAAAAGTTTACCGTAGACTTATTTACAAAACTAAATTCACCTAAGACTCAAGTTCTGAAAGGCCTACCGTAGAACCTGTTGTATCAAAGTTACCAATACTACGAACATAAATGACGGAATATGCAAACTAGATATCTCTACTGAATGTTTAATAGATGATGGTAGAGTAGATGATGGTAGAGCACATGATGGTAGAGCAAATGATGGTAGAGCACATGATGGTAGAGTAGATGATGGTAGAGTAGATGATGGTAGAGTAGATGATGGTAGAGTAGATGATGGTAGAGCAGATGATGGTAGAGTAGATGATGGTAGAGTAGATGATGGTAGAGTAGATGATGGTAGAGCAGATGATGGTAGAGTAGATGATGGTAGAGTAGATGATGGTAGAGTAGATGATGGTAGAGCAGATGATGGTAGAGTAGATGATGGTAGAGCAGATGATGGTAGAGCAGATGATGGTAGAGTAGATGATGGTAGAGTAGATGATGGTAGAGTAGATGATGGTAGAGTAGATGATGGTAGAGCAGATGATGGTAGAGCAGATGATGGTAGAGCAGATGATGGTAGAGCAGATGATGGTAGAGTAGATGATGGTAGAGTAAATGATGGTAGAGCAGATGATGGTAGAGTAGATGATGGTAGAGCAGATGATGGTAGAATAGATGATGGTAGAGTAGATGATGGTAGAGTAGATGATGGTAGATTAACAATGTACCAAACATTTGTAACATCTGACCCGACAAACTTAGATATATAGAGGGTTACGTCATCTTGTTCAGTATAGTCAACAGTTCCATGTTCCTTAGTTCAGCTGTTCCATGTTCCTCAGGTCAACAGTTCCATTTTCCTCAGGTCAACTGTTTCATGTTCCTCAGGTCAATTGCTCCATGTTCCTCACGTGAAGTGTTCCATATTCCTCAGATCAACAGTTCCATGTTCCTCAAGTCAACAGTTCCACGTGGAGAGTGTCCAGGTCCCCTTGTAAGTTGATGCAATCCCTCTGTTTCTTTACCTTCCCCATGACCTTGGCATCATCTGCAAAAATATTCAGGTAAGAGTCCAATCCATCTGGCAGGTCATGTACAAAGGTCAGGAAGTGCAGTTGTAACAGCCATGAGGTAATCCACTGGTGACCTCGACCCAGCAAGAGGCGGTTCCTATGACATGTGTTCTTTTGTTCCCCTCCACCAATAATAATCTTCGGTCCATTGAGGGGTCTTCCCCGCTTAATCCTGCCTGGTGTGTGTGTGTGTGTGTGTGTTGTGTGTGTGTGTGTGTGTGTGTGTGTGTGTCATAAAGATAAGAATAATGAATAGATAAACAATGGTTTATTAGAGTTAGGCAGCCATTCAGCTGAACACAAACAGTTAAGGTATAATAGATATTACAGAACTGGAAGGTCCTGATAGTAACTAGTTAACCAATCACAAAAAAAACAGCTGATGATCAGGTTGGGCAAAAACAGCTGATGGTCAGGTCGGAGGTGGAGATATCCACACTTTGGATATGGACTTGAGTCAGGTACATCTAGACAGTCGGGGTGGCGGATGTAATGTCCACAGAGTAAATACTATGGCATATACAGTAAGCATTTTCTTGAACATTAAAGTAACGAATAGTTCCAGTAAGAGAGTAGTTGACTTGCCAATAACCTTAACAGACAACAGCTGTTTACTTGCTTAGATCTGGCCTTGTTCATGGATTGTTTATGAGGTTCATAATGGCAGGTAGAGGGCTGTTCCTATAGCCCTCTGTGCGAGCTCTTATTGGAACAAGTCGACTGTGGTGAGGAACGGTGGTCCATGGTGGAGGGGCGTCGGAGGGTAGGAGGTCTGTGTGATATGGGAAGGGTAGTTTGGGGGGGTGGGTGTCGGCAGTTTATGGTCAAACTGCCGTGTGAGCTGCCGGTGTTGGTCGCAGAGGGTGGAGGACAGGTTCAGGGGGATAAGGGCCTCTTGGAAGGTGGTTGAAGATGGGCTCAGGATGATTCTGTACGTTCTTTCCCGCAGTCTTCCTAGCTGGTCCCTCTGTGAAGCCGTTGGTGAGGAGGACCAGGTTGGGGAGGTGTAGGTAAGCTTAGTTAAAATGAAGATGGTATAGACGTTCCTGAGCTCAGCTGGTGGGACGCTTAGTGGTTTCAGTCGACGGAGAAGGTACAGACGGTATGAGGAAGATTTGATGATGGTGATGGCATGACTTTTCCGATTCAAACCATCATCTGTAGTGACACTAAGAAGTTTGAAGTTCCTGACGACCCAGAGGATGTCATGGCTTAGCTCTCCGCAACCAGACTGATGTCCATCACCGTCTTGGTTGATGGTGTGTGTGTGTGTGTGTGTGTGTGTGTGTGTGTGTGTGGAGGAGCAGATATCTTTCTCATATTTCTGTTACTGAAATCAGGAATGTAATACCTTACCTTCACAACACGTTTCTTTCCCTTATGATCAGGATTCATCGCAATTTTCCATAATTCTCTTTTTCTTTCAGCCACATTAGACGTTTTTTTTTTTCCATTCTTTTTTTTTTTTCGATCAGGATCTGTTTCTCTCTTTCTCTTGGAACCACAATTTTTTTCTTGTCTTTTTATTTCTCAGTCGTTTCTTTTATCTCTTCTTTTCCATATCTTACGTATACCTCTCTCTCTCTCTCTCTCTCTCTCTCTCTCTCTCTCTCTCTCTCTCTCTCTCTCTCTCTACCTGGCTCCTCCACCTCCCTATCTCTTTCTCTCTGGCACACGTCAATACCCGAGTATAAATATTAAGCTGGCCATCCGCTTCCCAGTGAAATACTGATATTGGCTTTTAAGGAGTTTTGTTGTTGGTGTCAATAAGTGATGGTCCTGTGTTGTTGGTTAAGGCTAAGGAAGGGGTCTGCTGTGTGTGTGTGTGTGTGTGTGTGTGTGTGTGTGTGTGTGTGTGTGACATGGTACTGCCTCCATCTATAGCGTCCCTGGTACCTCCTTGTACCCCATTTCTGTCTGTCCACTACCTCTTTGTACTACCCCTCCTCTTCAATCTTTCTACCACTCCCTTGCTTCTGCTGCGTCTGGGTCTTTACCCTCCCTCCCTCTCTGACATCTTCGACAACTCTCTATCTTCCCCTTACTCCCCTTTCTCTCTCTCTCTCTCTCTCTCTCTCTCTCTCTCTCTCTCTCTCTCTCTCTCTCTCCCCTCACACCCCTTTGTTACCAATAAGGTCATCAATATCTTGAGGGCGACCTTTGAGATTGCGAGAGAGAGAGAGAGAGAGAGAGAGAGAGAGAGAGAGAGAGAGAGAGAGAGAGAGAGAGAGAGAGAACGTTGTAGCCACAGAGGGTATTGATGGGGGGAATGTGGTGGGGTGGGTGGGGCTAGCCCCAGGAGGGAGGGAGGGGGGGGGTTGGTTTGTTTCTGGCGTCTCATGTAGGTAAAATGGGATTTATTTTGCGCTGATTGGTGGTTTACCTGGATTTACAATAACGACAATCGATGACGCAGCCATAAGGAGTGAGAATTTGAGGGCCATTTCGTTTTTCAAAGCCACCAAGCTTTCCCCCCCCCCACCCCCCCGCCCCCCATCTATCACCACGGGTGTAATAAAGTTCCCCCGGGCCAATAGACAACCCTCCGGTATGCGCCAAACTACTGAAAGACACAATAAGAAAACCATTCTTGAAGATGTTGTATTTCTCGCTGTTGTGTTATGATTCACAATATATAATTTCTTCCTCCCCCAAAGAATTCACGTTACCGGGTGCTAAGATAGGGAGGGGAATATGTATATATGTGTGTGTGTGGTGCTGTTCAGATATTCCAAGTATACATATATATATACCTCCAGAGCATAATGGAAGTTGATATACACCCTCTCTTTCGCTCCCCTCTCCCCTCCTGAAAGAGAGAGAGAGAGAGAGAGAGAGAGAGAGAGAGAGAGAGAGAGAGAGAGAGAGAGAGAGAGAGATCAGAAAAGTTGCAAAAGTCACGAAGCACTCGCTCACACAAGGCAAGAATTTTCGAATTACCAAATGAATTAACTGAAACACTTTAAGAACTCACTGAAGCAATGGATGGATACCAACGAAACAATAAAACTCTGTGTGGTCACAGCGAACCAATGAAACAACTCATGGCCACAACGAACTAGTGAAACAGTGTTTGGGCTCAACGAACCACTGAGACAGTGTATGGACAAAGTGAACCAGTGGAACAGTTTATGGATACAAAGAACTGATGAGTGTTGGACACAAGGAATTGGTGAAGCAGTATTTGATACATCGAACCAGTGGAACAGTATGAATCCGAAACAGTGAAACGGTGTATGCCGCAATAAATCAGTGAAAAAGTGTATGGAAACAGTGAACAAGAGAAACAATGTTGGACACAGCAAACCGATGAAACAGTGTTGGACATAACAAACCAATGAAACAGTGAACTGACACACCGAACCAGTGAAAGAGGTTTTGAAGTCAATGAACCAATGAAACAATGTTTCATGAAGCTGTTTCTTTCTCCTCTAAAAGTGTCAGGCAATAAAAAGTGAGGCACCGCCGGAAACACTTATATAAGTGGAGTAAAGTAGGTCAAGAAAGATGTAAGCGTTCATTAATGACTCCAGCCGTCTATAACTAACGTTCTTGAAAACAAGAGTTATTACAAAATAGGTTCGAAGTCTCTGCATAAACCGAAGCTCATGAATCTGTCTCGAAGCACAAACAAACCTCGAACGAACCAACCCTTGGGGAAAAAAAGAAAATGAGGTAAAAAATCATCATTTGAATACCTCAAAACACACACACACACACACACACACACACACACACACACACACATACACACACACACACATACACACACACACACACACACACACAAACAAAGAAAAAAACTTTAAGAAAATAACCAGAAAGCAAAACCTCCTTATATCCCTCCAACCACCAACGCCATGCCACACAAGAAGCAAGAAAACAGAGCCAAACCGCTACTAAACGTCTCGAAGCAGCGAGCAAGGGACACGAAACAGCCAGAGAACAAACTCACCACAAGACCTTACTGGAACCATCAGATTACGAGGCAATTCCCACATTTGGGGAATAACGAACATCATATCTTGGACATTCCCATTCCCGTTCGTACAATGGTTCCTTGGAATTCCTGGTTCCCAGCGAGTGAACACACTACAAGGTGTTACTCCGGAGAAAATGAGCGGGCGTTTAAACCAACAAAATTCCAGAAGGCAGGCCCTTGTGACGCGCCAGCCAGCAAGGCTGGGAGGGAGAGAGGCGGCAAGATAGGATAATCTCAATTCAAAGTTGGCGGAGGAGGAGGAGGAGGAGGAGAAGGAGGAGGAGGAAGAGGGAGAAGGGATAACGTAAAAAAGGGGGCAATAGAGAGAAGGTGGAATAGAAGAGGGTCGAAAAGAAAAGGGGGAGGTTATGGTTATCTGTAATGAGACTTTTCTCTTTTTGGGGCCCAATCAATTGTTTATGGCGAGTTAGATATCGAATAAAGATACACTAAGTAAGGTTATCTTCTGAGGGTGGCGAGAGAGAGAGAGAGAGAGAGAGAGAGAGAGAGAGAGAGAGAGAGAGAGAGAGAGAGAGAGAGAGAGAGAGAGAGAGAGAGAGAGAGAGAGAGAGAGAGAGGAAAAATATAGATTATACAGAATTATACAGAGTAAATTAGAGAGTATTAGTAGGTTTCGATACTTTCAAGACTCCTTGGCACACAGTCTGGTGTGTGGCTCCGGATACTTATATTTACCATTACTGCTGTGACTATTACTCTTTACTATCGTAACTAAACTATTATTACTATTTATCAATACCATCAATACTATTCAGTTATTGCTATTATTACTACTTTGCTATTACAACTACTTAATCATTACTATCATCACAACTTTATCATTACTATTATTACTATCATTGCTATTCTATTATTACTATTACAACTACTTTCACATTGTTCTTAATGGTATCATACTAGGGTTATTACTATCGCTTCCACTACTGCAACAACTCCTACAACAACTATTATGACTACTACTACCCACCGACATGACACACTTTGTGTCATGGTAGTAGTAATGGTAGTAATAACTATTACTACCATTACTACTACCATTTCAACTACCACAAAGTGTTTCTTGCCTGGCCAACAATCCATCAGTACCTATCTGGAAAATCTAACAGATCCTCCACAAGAGATCACTTTTAACCTACGTTTACCTTGTTGACTTACAAGGCATTTAAGATACAGGTCCAAGAGACAAGGAACTAGAATTCTTTGATGTGCATAAAAATCTGATATGTTCTCACGCACAGAAATAAACCATCATACGTCCGTGTTGTGTATGGGTACATACCTACATTAAGGGGACTTCTATACACAAATACTGATATAAAATACTCGTGCATGATCTTATGCTCACATATGTGCATATATAAGAACATGGACACATAGGTGTCTGTTCTCAAGTTCACATATATATACTCGAGCAGAAGACACAGACTCCCTTCCTCCTTCATGTTCACACCAGAGCTGAAGATGATATCTTACCTTCCCCGTCATTGTGCAGAAGGCCTTACTGATGTTGGCCAATCAATGCTCCCTGAACCCGCGAGAGAGTGAGGGTTATAAAGGCCCTTTATCAGAGAAGCCTTGAAGAGTTGTTGAAGCTGCGGCGCCTTTAACCAGGGACGTCATCGACTGCGACAAGTGCTAGTTACGATCGGACACACAAACAACGACTTAGAAACTTAGATCACAAAGTACTTATCCCTCAACAACTCTGGTTCTAAACCCTATGATGGCACTACGCTCTACCTATGCTTCCGTACACAGATATCCCCGACCTAGAAAGCTGATGAATGAGCATTTCGTCAGTGGGAAGATGACCTGTGTCAACAGTGAGGACAGAGGTGCAGCTGATGTTTGTATCGCGAGCCTCGGATGCTCCTAAGCAGCAAGCGCTCCTGCAACACTCAAGAAATCTAACCCGAGACGAACTGACACGTAACAAGAAAATGATAAACTCGAACTATGGCAGAGGGGACGGCACTGATCAAGGAAACCCTCGCTATACAAGAATTTCGACATGTCTGTATGAGGTAAGTGAAGGCTATTATTACCCAGCCATCGGCAAAGAAAGCAGGTGGGACGTACCTCACTACCAATAGGGAGAGTCCATATCCCGGGCTTGCTACTTCTCCGTCCGCCCGATGAAGAAAAGACTCGAACCTCCGCTTCAGTCACCACCAAGCCATCTTGATGAAGACTTCAGAACATTGTGGACGTGAAGCCTCTTCGCCTGGAGATCAGATTCCTGAAATAATAATGTAGTCGCATTTCAGCAATATATTGTGAACTTTTCAAAGAAAACGAACTTAGGAAAGTTGGTCCTTCATTTCCTCCCCACAAGAGATTGAAGCAATCGTAAGAACGGCTAAGCAAAGACCCGGGAAATAAATACACATGACTCAGCCAGGGATATGTAGGAAATGACCAGCTGATCCCACAAGAAAATGGTCATCTTAAATGAAAATCATAATCTTATTTTTCAAAGAGGAAAAGTTAGGAATAGTTGTGGTGATGTGGCCCAGGTGTGTTAGAGAGAGAGAGAGAGAGAGAGAGAGAGAGAGAGAGAGAGAGAGAGAGAGAGAGAGAGAGAGAGAGAGAGAGAGAGAGAGAGAGAGAGAGAGAGGAGTCCAAGAAGTTGCTAGGGAAGTTGCCGTGGGGGATGGTGGGGGGGGAGTTGCTATGGGTGACTGCTATGGTTGTTGTGTGACTGAAGATTTGCTCTGGGAGACATGTGTCGAGGGAGAGTCAGCCTGGGAGAGTAGCTTTCCTCAGAGCCAGTAGACGAGAGCTACTATGGGAGAGTCGTCGGGGAAGGCAGTGGGAGAGGGAAGGAGGGAGGGAGAGGGGCAACTCACTAGATCACATGGGAGAGGAAGGTTATCATCAGAAGCAAACTCAAGGAAGATCCCGGGTCAAGGAGCGGACCAAGACCTTGGAATGACCCCCCTGACTCTCCCTTCAACCTCCTCTCCTCCCAGGCCCTCACACCCTCGCAGGGTGGGGTATGAAGATTCCCCCATCGGACCCCCTTCAGAACCAGGAATAACCTCCCACAACTTCAGAGAAAGAAAAAATAGGATAGCAAGACTCCGTAACACCTCTACCTCGTAGGATCCGGTAGGTTTATGGACAAGCGACAGGGCGAGAGGAAATGGGGAATCCAAGACCTTTTCAAGTCCCTCTCTCTCTCTCTCTCTCTCTCTCTCTCTTCCTCCCTCTTCAAAGCCTGCCACAGGCGACGGCCCTCCCTCCCTCCTATGATTAAATCCCCTCTTAACTCTGTTCTTAATTTCCTCAGTCCCTCGGCTCAGCTCCTGTCTCGCTGATCATCTATATATCTATGGTGGTGGGGGGGGGGGAGGGGTTGGGGGGGGGGTCCCTCTTTAGACGCTACCCCACGCCTGGCCAGCCCAGGGCACGACACCTCGGCGGGAATTATCCCGGATGTAGATCTATATAACTCATAGATATAGAAGATGGATCTATGTCGATGGTGATTATAGAAATTCATTCTTGTGATCTGTGGTTGCACAGATCGTATGTATGTATGGATTCGATGCTTATATGTATGTACATATATATATGTGGAGAGAGAGAGAGAGAGAGAGAGAGAGAGAGAGAGAGAGAGAGAGAGAGAGAGAGAGAGAGAGAGAGAGAGAGAGAGAGAGAGAGAGAGAGAGAGAGAGAGAGAGAGAGAGAGAGATATCAGACCGACGAGGGTGTTCAGTGTTCAGAGGTGCGCCACTTGCCTTTGTTCTAACTACAAGCGACCGATCACACTGGATACTTCATCCCATACACCAGTAATAACAAAGGAAACTAAGGAGGTAAACCACAGTTTACCAAGGTAAACTAAAATGGATGTGTCCTACTTATACCGAAATATACTAAAGGGTAAACTATAGGTATACCAAATTAAACTAAACGGAAAACTACACTTATACCAAAGTAAACTAAGAAGTAAACCTCTGTACTAGAAAACAAACCAAGGTAAAGCACAAGTATTATAAAGCAAACTAAAAGGTAGTATCATGGTAAACTCAGGCGGTGAACCTGTTATGCCAAAAGAAACCATTGAGGTAAACTAAATCAAGCCAAAGTAAACTCAAATGGTAAACCAAATTAGCCTGAAAATATGCAAAACATCGCAAAATCTCCCGTTCATCCGAATAACCAGAACACAAAGAAATGAATAAGATGGGCCATTCATTATTCAGGCCTTTCCATTACTCACTCCATCGAGTCTGGAGAGATCAGCAGACATATCTCATCTCTGTACTTGGATTGCACTGGAAACTCCGACCATAGATGAAGGAACGGAAGCGGGGGCTATACAGCTGTGGGTTAGCATTATATGAACTGGTGCTATAAGATGCTGTTGTCTCGAGAGGGGAAATATAAGGAGAGTCGAACTGGTGTTCCTAAAGCCTTATACTGTCTATAGCCTTATACTGTCTGTAGCCTTATATTACCTATAGCCTTGTACTATCTATAGCCTTATACTATCTATAGTTCTATACTATCTATGGACTTATACTATCTATAGCCTTATACTGTGTATAGCCTAATACCATCTTTACCCTTATACTATCTATAGCCTTATACTAGCTATAGTTTTATACTGCCTATAGCCTTATACCATCTTTAACCTTATACTATCTGTTGCATAATACTATTGACTATTGACTTATTGGTACATATTTCTATATGTCTTCCTTAATATATAGATTCATCCCCTCCCCTTGTCTCTCCCTACATTTACCCCTCTTCTCTTATACCTTCCCATATCTACCCCTTTCTATCGTAACGCCCCGTATCTACCCGTTCCTCTTGTAACGCCCCATATCTACCCGTTCCTCTTGTAACGCCCCATATCTACCCCTTCCTCTTGTAACGCCCCATATCTACCCGTTCCTCTTGTAACGCCCCATATCTACCCCTTCCTCTTGTAACGCCCCATATCTACCCGTTCCTCTTGTAACGCCCCATATCTACCCTTCCTCTTGTAACGCCCCATATCTGACATTCCTCTTCCACCTCCCTACAACAAGGAACTCTTCATCTTCTCCCTCCCTACCTCTACCCTTCCTCGTGTACCCCCCCCCACCTACAGCTACCCCTTACCATTCCCCTGTCCACATGTAGCCCCTCCCCCTTCCCAGAGACGCCCTTCTTCATCCACCTCCCCCAGCAGGATGCGACAGGACCTCCAGCGCCCCCGGGGAAAGGCGACAAATCCCTCGTGCAGATTCTCAACATTTTCCAGCGCGTTAAATAATCGAAAGGAAATTCAATCACACTCGTAATATATTCCCTACCTGATCCCCCGCCCGATGTGCGTAAGAAGCATCAAATCCCTTCTTTTGGGGCTCTAATAGACTCGGAATCCCCGGCAGAGCGACCAGCGTGCTCGCCAATGATTTGTTCGGATCAGCCTAACAAAATTTTCGGCCTTGCCTCCCATCCCCCCAACACAACTCCAACCCCCGATCCCATCCTCCCCGCCTTCCTCCCTCCCTCCCCAGCCACCACGGGGAAATTGCTACAACAAAAATGTTTAGGAATACGTGAGGCGGAGGAAGGAGAGAGAGAGAGAGAGAGAGAGAGAGAGAGAGAGAGAGAGAGAGAGAGAGAGAGAGAGAGAGAGAGAGAGAGAGAGAGAGAGAGAGAGAGAGAGAGAGGATGTGGGAAAGTGGGGGGGGGGAGGAAGGGGAAGATTTGAGGGAGAAAGACAGAGAGGAAAGGATGTGAGACAGTATAGGATATGAAAGAGTGGGAGGGAAGTGAGAGCCACCAGGATGTGTGAGGTGGGGACATAGGATGTGACTGAGAAGGAGAGGAAGACGAGGGAAGTGAGAGGGAACGGGAGGGAAGGGCGGAAGCGAAGAGAGTAGCTGGAGAGAGAATATGGAACTGGGAAAGAGACAGACAATGAGAAGAAGCGCTCACTGGATCTGGAAGAGAAGGAACTAAACGAAATGGAAAGGCCGAAGACGGAAGAGGGAAATACAGAAGGAAGAGGAAATGACGTGGAGGATATGGCCGAGAGAAAGAAGACTAGAAAATATTGAGAGAAGATTGAGGGTAAGATACGTATAAAAAACGAAGGGGGAACCATATGAAAGAAAACGGTGTAAACTAGATAAGGACAAAGACGAAGATTCGAAGGACTTGTGGTCGACCAAAGATTTTGGGAAGGACTTCAGGACCTCCTGGATCTTTCTTTTTAAGGAAGCTGGGAAGGGCTTCAGGAGCGTCTTAGACGCACGGAAGCCATATTGGAAACTGACTAAGGATTCATCAGACAGACGAAGGCATTCTTGGCCACTACAACACATGCACAGACCAGCAGGAGGTGGAGGATCGCTGGTGGAGGTCAGCAGGAGGTAGCAGTCAACAGGAGGCAGAGGCCACCAGAAGGTAGAGGTCAGCAGGACGAAGAGGTCAAAAGGGGGGTCAATCAAGGTCAGGGCAGAGTACAGACCCAAACATCCATACAAGGCTGGTGGCTGGCTGGGGATCTCGTGTTCCTGTACGCGATGAATAAAGTTCAGCACTCTGGCTGTTGGTAGCAATTTCATATTAACTCCTGCGATTAACATGGGTTTAGAGGCGAACGAAAGCCATGCACACACACACACACACACACACACACACACACACACACACACACACACACACACACACAGACACACACCCTGCTAGACCAACACGACCTCGCCTCAAAATCGCCACAAGTATCCTCACAGGAGGCCTCTTTTTTTTTTTTCCATTTACCCACAGCTCTGATTTGCATGAGGATATTGTTCATTTACTGTTCTCAAGTTATTCCCCGGGAGAACAGAGGGTTAGAAGTGGGGGGAGGTGGGTTGGGGTGGGGGGGAAATGAGGCGGGACGAAAGAGAGTGGAACATGGTGTGCAACTCTGGAAGGCAGTGAATAGTAAGTTGGTGGGACTGCGAGATTTTGTGTACACAGGGTTGGGGAATCCAACCCCCCCTCCCCTCCCCCTCCTGCCTTTAATGAAAGTGTGTGGGGGGGTGGGGGGTTGGGGTGGGGGTGGGTGGGGTGGGGGTGGGGGTGGTGTGGTTGAGCACCAACGGTAGCAGCCAGGCAGTCTCCCCCCCCCCCCCCCCCCCATCACGACTTACCAGCCCACCCACTCACGCACCCCAGGATTAAGCCGGATTCTAAAACTACGCTTGAACTAACTTCTAAGTCTTTCCAAACAATATGTTTTAGGGTAAGGTGTGTGTGTGTGTGTGTGTGTGTGTGTGTGTGTGTGTGTGGGGCGTGTGTGTGTGTGGGGGTTGGGGGTATGTATGGGTTGGGGTATGTAGTGTGTGGGGGGGTGGGTGTGTGGGGGGTGGAGGGAGGTTGAGATAGGGAGGGAGGGAGAAAGGGGTGGTGGTGGGTGGCTGGGTGGGTGAGTGGGTGGTGGTTGTGGTGGGTGGGTGGGTGGGTGGGTGGGTGGTGGCTGGGTTATTGGGTGGGTGGGTGGGTGGGCGGGTGGTGGTGGTGGTGGTGGTGGGTGGGTGGGTGGTGGGTGGGTGGGTGGGTGGTGGTGGGTTGGTGGGTGGGTGGGCGGGCGGGTGGTGGTGGTGGTGGTGGTGGTGGGTGGGTGGGTGGGTGGGTGGGTGGGTGGTAGGAGGGCGGCCTAAGACGAGCGGAAGGGGGTGTCGGTGAGCCGTCTTTAAAACGAAGCTGAAGCTTAAGGAGAGCTTTCGCGCAAGCTTAAAAAAGATTGCGAGACGATACGACTGCTAAGCTTACAAAGTGGTGCAGAGGTCCTTTGCTCACCTACCCCTCCTCCTCCTCCTCCCACTAACCCCTAGCCGGCGCCCCCGCCCGCGCCGCCCCCCACCAGCTACACAAGGAAGGAGGAGGAGCATGTAATCCTGGGTTTTCAGTTGGGATCTGGGCCTCATTTGACGTGGAATACATCCCTGCCTGGGGACTAGGGTCGGGGGATCCTCTAGCACAAGGGTTGGTGAGGTGGAGGTGGCGGGGGTTCTTCTTGAGGCGAGGGGGTGGGGGTTGGAGGCGAGGAGGAGGAGGAGGAGGAGGACCCCTCCTCCACGTGAGCCGAGACTTGATTCCAAAATTAGCATTCAGGGGGTCCTTGGATCTCCTGCCCGCCGCCCCGACGAACGCATTTATAAGTTTGTCTTCCGAGCCGACGAGAGAGAGAGAGAGAGAGAGAGAGAGAGAGAGAGAGAGAGAGAGAGAGAGAGAGAGAGAGAGAGAGAGAGAGAGATCGCTGGACGAGGGGTTCACGAGGGAGCGTTCCATACTGGTCTTCGTCAGCACCCCTTCTTCGAATTCCCCTCCCTCCTTCCGTACCTCCCACTCCACTGGCCTCCAGCCACCTCCCCCAACTCCGGCCAGACACAAGGCGACGCCGCCCTTGTCACATATCACACGAATATTCGTCGATACGTGCGTGATGTCCGGTGAACGAAACGTGCCATTATTGATAACGAATTTGCTCGGGAAAAAAAATGAAAAGGAGAAACTGCGTTAGGCTCTCTGAACGCTGGGAAGGATCAAATGGAACGGAATGGTTGGTCGAAGGAATGGTACGTTCCCTGGTGGACATTTGTGATCGGTGGGAAGGAACAAATGGAACGGAATGGTTGGCCGACGGAACGGTACGTTCCCTGGTGGTCACATCTGGTAGGTCTATGAGGTGGATGAAGAATCCTTCACATTCAAGAGTACGATGAATAAACAGATGAATGAAATGATATCAATTGGAAGGAGGAGAAATGATTTTGAAAGAAGTTTGTTCATTTTGATGGATGGACGGCTGAGTGTGGAGACCAGAGATGCAGGGGGGAAGGGGAGCAAGATTCGAGCTAACAAGATTTGAGGGAGTAAGATTCACGTGAAGGAGCAAGATCCGATGGAGCAAGATTCGAGGGAAGCAAGATTCGAGGGAGTAAGATTCGAGAGAGAGAGAGAGAGAGAGAGAGAGAGAGAGAGAGAGAGAGAGAGAGAGAGAGAGAGAGAGAGAGAGAGAGAGAGAGAGAGAGAGAGAGAGAGAGGTTAAAAAGAAACGCTTTCTCTCCCGGTCAGCCAGCAGCATGGCCAGCTTCAAACACATCACAAAGTGTAATTCACAGACGTAGCGTCATGCGAGATGAAGTGCCTGAATGCATTCCTCTGTGTCCAGTTGCTTTATCCATCAGGCGTCAGGGAGTAACCGTGTTTGCAGGTTTTCTTCCATCATGCACGAGAGCACACGGGGGGCGCCCAGCGAAGGAGCCACTTATCATGCAAACGCCTGATAGACTGGGGTTGGTTCACGACTGATTAAATGGATATCATAAAGTCTCGACTGGATATCTTCTGTGCTCCCCCCCCCCCCTTCCCCCGGTAACGAAAGAAAACAGACGTAAACAGAATACGGGATGCACAACAGTTCAACAGAAGCCCATTTTCTATCGCTCTGGTCCATGGGCGCATTCGGGAATTCTGAGATATAATATTTAGACTGAGAATGTTGATTATGAGAGCTAAGTGCCAGACGGGTAAAGTGATGCAGAACGAAGCCAGCTTAAGGCTTTTTCCCGACTTTCCGCATGTCAAGATCCTTCACGATCCTAGGAGGCTACACGAGCAAGAACGAGTCAACCGCAGGAGAAAGTGATTCGGAGGCAAAAGATGTACCGGGAAGATGAAGAAAATGAAGAAAGGAAGAAGAATAATTAGGAGAAGGTGGGAAGCTGATAAGAATGAATAAAATGAAGAGGAGTAGTGAGGAGAAGGTGGAGTAGATTGGATGATTATTTAACAGAAGACCTAATGGTCCAATGTGAGGTCTATCTGTCGTTGTGTGGTAGAAAGCACCTACCCATCCACCTCTCCCTCTGGCTCAACTGCTGGCAGGAAGACGACCAGATAGATAGATAGATGGATAGATAGATAGATAGATAGATAGATAGATAGATAGAGAGAGAGAGAGAGAGAGAGAGAGAGAGAGAGAGAGAGAGAGAGAGAGAGAGAGAGAGAGAGAGAGAGAGAGAGAGAGAGAGAGAGAGAGAGTATATACCATGCACAATATGGAGAGCATACCGCTATGGGAATTTTAATCCAGGAAAGTGTGGACAGGAAAAGTTCCCTATCAGTTTAACAACACCATCGTTGTGGTTATAGTCTGAAAAAAAAAAAATGATAGGCATGAATAGAGGTCCCTCACCTGCAGTGTCCACTGATGACAGATACCACTGAAGTATTCATCTAACCTTGAGTTGTAAGCAGCTACAGGCCTTGTATCTACAACATCGAGTGGAAGTTATAGTAACGTTCCACAACTCTACTTGGGAAAATACTTTGGCCGATATTGTTATTACATCTCGTGGCTTTTTTTTTGTTTTGTTCTTTCATCATACCGTTATTTCTGGTTATTTTCTTGTGTTATACTGTCGAAATTATTTCGTAAATCAAAGACTTCTACCGGATCTCAGAGTCTCCGCTTTTTGATGGAATATTTCTCCAGCTCTTTGAGTCTCTTATCATTATTGCTAAACGAAGAAATTAGTTTGGTTCCCCTTCTCTGGATTCGTTCTAGTTTCTCGTCGGCTGTGGTGATCAGATATGAACTGCATATTCCAAACGAGGCTTGACCAGCCTGTTATCAACTGGTGGATATCATATTCTTTGTTTGGTAGTTAATAGTTCTGGCTATTAAACGTGACGTGTTACTGGCTTGATTATATGCAGCGAGGCGCTCTTTACCTTATCTAAGGTCATTACTGATAATGACTTAAAAGTCCTTATCTTATCTAACTTGAAGTTGTGGTTTATTGAGCATTCTGTATTTATGATGGACAATTTTGGCATTAATCTTTGTTTACATGCATCTGCCATGCGTCTCTCCACTCCACTAGTTTGTCTGAATGTATCTGCATCAAGGGATAGTCGTCTTTTGAGTTGGATATGTTTCTGTATGCGTTGTCGGCAAGTTTTGAGAAGGAGGAGGAAAAGGAGGAGAGGTGGAATGTGGGGGAGGAAGGCGAGGAGGAAGAAGAAGAGGAGGGTGAGGAAGAGGAGGAGAGGAGGGGGGATGTAGAAAAGGAGGAGGAGGAAGAGAAGGAAAAAAGAGGAGGAGTAGAAGAGAGAGAGAGAGAGAGAGAGAGAGAGAGAGAGAGAGAGAGAGAGAGAGAGAGAGAGAGAGAGAGAGAGAGAGAGAGAGAGAGAGAGAGAGAGAGAGAGAGAGAGAGAGAGAGCATCATCAACTATAGAGACGCTAACACAGATAAACACTACCCAGGAGCATTTCTCTCTCTAGATCGAATCCTCTTCGTCTACTCACAACCCCATCCATGTACAATCACTAACAACTCGTGCATGTTGTACACCAGGCATGCATGTTGTACACCAGGCACAAGACATCTTATTGGTCACATGAAACCTAGTGGTGACTCTCCTGTCTTACCTTCAACGTGTTTTCATTTTGATTGGTAAGAGACTTTTTCATGTACTTGTAAGTCAGTGTGCAACTAGAGACTAGGCTGAACGCAGCTCTCGACTCTAGCACGCGGCTTTCGATTCTAGAACACATCTATTAATTCTAGAACGCGTCTATTGATTCTAGAACGCGGTTACTGCTTCTAGAACATGGTTCTCGATCCCAGAAAACGGCTCCCGAATCTAAAACACGTCTACCTAATCTAGAACACGGCTCTCGATCCTAGAATACGGCTCTCGATCCTAGAACGCGGCTCTAGATTCAGTGTCGGGCGGGAGCAAGACCAGAAAGATATATATATTAAAACAGATGAGGCCAGCGTGACATTGGTGGGTGGGTAATATACTGATGCACGTTGCCCTAATAGCACTCACTCTATCAATCAATTACCACACCACTCTCTCCTCCTGTCTGTCCATCTATCGGTTAATTAATCTATTACTTCGACTAACATTAACGACAATAGCGGTGTTATGAGTGCCCGGATGTTATATGTGTGTGTGTGTGTGTGTGTGTGTGTGTGTGTGTGTGTGTGTGTGTGTGTGTTCTTACGGTGTAGTTCGTCCTGTTCTGGTGGTGGTGGGGTCTGTGTGTATGTGTGCTGGCCAGCCGTAGGGTGGAGGAGCTGTCGTGTGTCCTGGGGAAAGAAAAGCGACTTTGGGTAGAATGGAGACATATCCACGCTAATCTTCCTCTCCCATGGACGTCTTTCTTATTCCTCTCTAAAATATTATTCAGTCTCTCTCTCTCTCTCTCTCTCTCTCTCTCTCTCTCTCTCTCTCTCTCTCTCTCTCTCTCTCTCTCTCTCAGTGTACCGCTTTGAATACTTCTCCTAAGGGTCTCTGTCTTCCTCATCTTTGACTACTTCCCATAAGGCTCTCTGTCTTTCTCATCTTAGAATACTTCTCGTCCTCATTTCTCCCCTGGAAATTTTCTGCCATCCTTATGCCTTTTCGAAATACTTCTCACCTGCAGTTCCCCCCTTGAGATATTCCTCACCTACGTCTCTCCCCGTAGTGCACTCATCTCTTCCTCACACCTTCCCTGAAAAAACTTGCGAGACCTGAGCTCAAAATCTCTCTCTCTCTCTCTCTCTCTCTCTCTCTCTCTCTCTCTCTCTCTCTCTCTCTCTCTCTCTCTCTCTCTCTCTCTCCCTGGACTCGCACGCAGGCTCGTTCCCCCCTCCCCTCTCCCTCCCTCCCCCTCCCACCCCTTCCACCAAGGGCGCCCGGGATGGAGGAGGGGAGGGAAAGAGAAAGAGAAAGAGGGACAGGGCCGGGGGGTGGTGGGGGGTGGGGAAAGGAGGGTAGGCAGAGAGAGAGAGAGAGAGAGAGAGAGAGAGAGAGAGAGAGAGAGAGAGAGAGAGAGAGAGAGAGAGAGAGTGACATTAAGGTGTGTGTGGTATTATTCACGAGACATCAATCCCCGGCTCTGATAGCTCGACACCTGACAATCACGACAAACGCAGCTATTAAACCTGCGTCTCCTTCAACCAGACGGCCCTCCACTATTTTTCAGTCGGGAGGCAAACACGCCTCACCTCTCTCTCTCTCTCTCTCTCTCTCTCTCTCTCTCTCTCTCTCTCTCTCTCTCTCTCTCTCTCTCTCCCTCTCTCTCTCCTCCTCTCTCTCTCTCTCTCTCTCTCTCTCTCTCTCTCTCTCCTACCCTCCTCTCTCTCTCTCTCTCTCTCTCTCTCTCTCTCTCTCTCTCTCTCTCTCTCTCTCTCTCTCTCTCTCTCTCTCTCCCTCCTACCCTCCTCTCTCTCTCTCTCTCTCTCTCTCTCTCTCTCTCTCTCTCTCTCTCTCTCTCTCTCTCCCTCCTACCCTCCTCTCTCTCTCTCTCTCTCTCTCTGTCCCTCTCCCTCTCTCCAGTTCCTGGGCCCAAGGAAGAACACCACCATCTCCCTCCCTCAGGTTCGTCCTAGGTGCATCTTCTCCCTTACCATCCTTCATACGTCTGAACGAGGAATTAATCTCCCTTGATGTCCACCAACAGGAGGGAGACTGGGTGATACTGACTATGTTCTACTTCAGTGGATGACTAGTTTCACCCACACCAGTCCCCACGTGTCTGCTAAGCATTGCTTGACCTTCATCATGGCACGAAAATGATTATCTTTAACTTCCAACAAAAATAAGAATATAAAGAAATACATTATCTCTTTCTTTATCTCTTCGGACGATGAGTTGTTTCCAAGGTTTAGCCTTGTCTTGTACCCATGGTGTTTAAAGCCTTCTGTCCCCACCGGCGCGCATCAGTCAATGACCCTTACCGCAAGCCCGGGCCACGTGAAGAGCATGATACCAGCAAAGTTCTGGCAATAATGAAGAGATAAAAGACAGGCGGGTGAAATATGCATGACCCCCTCCTCATGTGTGATGGCCGAGTCGTCACGCTGATGCAGGGGCCCGCTGACATCATGATGGATGGCTCCTGGGATTATTCATGGCCACTCAGTCAGCATTAGTGCCTGCTTCTTTGTTTGTGTGTGTGTGTGTGTGTGTGTGTGTGTGTGTGTGTGTGTGGTCAGATCTTCGGAACCGTACGTGAGAAAGGTCTTAACCCCTTGAGCACGACGGTACGACCCTTGAGCACGACGGTACGACCCTTGAGCACGACGGTACGACCCTTGAGTACGACGGTAAGACCCTTGAGTACGACGGTAAGACCCTTGAGTACGACGGTACGACCCTTGAGCACGACGATACGGCCCTTGAGCACGACGGTACGACCCTTGAGCACGACGGTACGACCCTTTACTAAGATGGCGTGACCTCTGACTTGGCCCTTAAAGATCAGGTCAAAGGTTAGGCCGTCCTATCCCAGAGTCGTGCTGTCGTGTGTTAAGGGTGGTACGACCGTCCTCCGTGAGTGTACCGTCGTGCTCAAGGGTCGTACCATCGTGCTCAAGGGTCGTACCGTCGTGCTCAAGGGTCGTACCGTCACGTTCAAAGGTTCTACCGTCACGCTCTTGGGCGGGGAGAGAGAGAGAGAGAGAGAGAGAGAGAGAGAGAGAGAGAGAGAGAGAGAGAGAGAGAGAGAGAGAGAGAGAGAGAGAGAGAGCATATACTGCCGTGCTTTATGGCCGTACCGTCGTACTCAGGGGCCGTGCCGTCCCGCCTTCAGCAGCGATGTGTGTGTGTGCGTGTGTGTGTGTGTGTGTGTGTGTGTGTGTGTGTGTGTGTTTGCGCGCGTGTGTGTGCGTGCCTGGAGGCAGTTCTCACAGTAAAACATATCATCCTGGCCTAGCAATACATTTATTGTTTTTAGTGAGTCCCGGACTGTACATCAGAGGGATTTATGTCCCTCTGTAACGGAACCCACCAAAGTATAAAAGTCTTCATCCGAATCCCCGGGTTCGACTCCGGCTTCGGAGCGAGGCGAACCACCACCTCTCTTCGTGAATCATTTCTGAAGCGAGCGATCAGCCTCATTCGGTTATCGGAGCAATCTGGACTGAAAAAATATGAGGCTGAGTGAAAGGAATGAAAATAAAAAGGTAAACACAAAGTTGTAAAGTGTGTGAAAATGTCATTCCAAAAGGTACCGACAATATCGAAATGCTGAAACGTCCTTTGGCATGGCGCGGGCACTCGAAGCCAGGACTCGCCAACGCCTCCAAGATCAGACTTCCAAATAGACCGTAATCAGACTCTAATATTACAGGCAAGGGCCGGGTTCGCCCAGTCTAAACAGCAGTTTTCACGAAGGATCTGATAATTGGCGTGACTGGAATTATTTATGAGCTTGTGAAATCAGAGGTAAATCTCTTGAAAAACAGGAAATGAGATTATTTATTAAACACGGGATTTGGGTGACTCGTTTCTCTCTCTCTCTCTCTCTCTCTCTCTCTCTCTCTCTCTCTCTCTCTCTCTCTCTCTCTCTTTCTATATATATATATATATATATATATATATATATATATATATATATATATATATATATATATATATATTATCTTTTTTTCCTCTTTTTCTTCGCTGGGGTCCAAGAGCGATTTACGATTCAGCCAGTGTAGGCTAGATTCGTCCACTGTATTACACCGTAGTATGCTAAGGTCAAGCTAAGGGTGATTAACGAAGGAGAAAGAATGACGAGAAAAGGTAAACGTTTGTTTGTCTAACGTGGTTAACGAAGTCAGTGTCAGCGGCCTAGCGTTTACCAGCGGCGAGCAGTTAATAATAAAGTTTTGCTGCGAGTTTGTGAAGCAAGAATGTTAAGGACAGAATATTGGAGGAGGCAGAAGCGTGTCTCTGATGGCCCTGGTCTTCACGACGTATCATTACACGAGAGATCTTGCAGGAAGAAAGCCACTGTCTTAACACGATAGCGGAGTTATAGCCAGACTGCGAGTGTTACAAGGTCTTTGCACGGGAAATCTGTTTCTATTGAGAGAGAAAATTAAAAGTCATGGAGAAAAAAGGTTTTAGAAAAAAGTTTATAAAGAGAGTTAGTCCTACAGATTATTTTCTAGAAGTTGTTATACTATTTTGATTATATGTTATTCTCTGGTGGCTAGTATACTATTATCAGGTAGATGATAGACTCTGGTAGCTGGTATACCCACATTATCAACGAAACGATTCGAAGCGAAGTGAAGCACCAATAGTTTGGTATATCTATAATAGCCAACGAAACGAGTTGAAGCAAAGTGAAGCCTCATCAGTGTGGTATTCCCATATTATCAACGAGACGACTCGAAACAAAGTGAAGCACCTTGAGTATGGTATACCCATAATATCAACGAAAAGAGTCGAAACAAAGCGAAGAAACCGTCAGTGTTGAATGTCTACAACAAGAACATCGTCAGGGATGAGGCAGGACCTTCCTCTGTACACACACACACACACAGACACAGGCCATCCCTCCAGTGCCGTAGACATTCGCGTGTCTAACATTCATCATCCCAGGCACCATACTGGCTCTCAGGTACGACCCCTGAGCACGACACTTTGGCACCTCGAGCACGACGGTACGACTCATATGCCTTTGACCCAACCCATAAGACAGGTCAGTGTGACCCAGGAATCGTACCATCGTGCTTAAGGGTCGCACCATCGTTCCCACGGGTTCGTACCGTCGTACCCAATGGTCGTACCGGCGTGCCCAATGATCGTAGCCAATGGTCGTACCCAATGGTCATACCGTTGTGCCTAATGGTCGGGCTGTCGTGCTTATGAGGTCAAATCCTTCCCCTCGCCCTTGCCTACCTCCTGGTTTAATGCATAGATCGATTTTCCTTCACATCACAACTAGACAGTGTCGGATCTGCAGTGCGAAGCTTCACTGTAGTGAGGCAATGGGAACTAAGAGAACGAAACATACTTACACTGAGGAATATCAATTGGAAAGCCAGTAACTCATGATACACACACACACACACACACACACACACACACACACACACACACAGAGCAGATCGCTGTTTCTCGCGTTAGCGAGGCAGACCTAAGAACAGATTTAGGAACGCAGCATTGGCTCACATCCATTCTCCAGCTGTCATGTGTAATGCACCGTAACTACAGCTCCTTATCCACATCCAGGTCCCACAGACCTTTCCTTGGTTTACCCCGGACGCTCCATATGAACTGAAATTCCTAACTAAACAATCAGGAACAGAACCACTCTCTTTCTTAATACATTTATCTGCAATACCAACCACTCCAGCCGCCTTACGTAAGGCTTTCACTAACTCTTCTCTCTTCACCAAATCACTCTCCACGACTCGCTCACTTCGCATACCACCCCTGCCCAAACACCCTACATCCGCTACCCTATCATCAAACACATTTAACAATCTCTCAAAATACTCACCCCATCTCCTCCTTACTTCATCACTTCCTCTTTTACACCCTTCACCGATGTTCCCATTTGTTCTCTTGTCTTTAGCACATTATTCACTTCCTTTCAAAACATGCGTGCTCGCATCAAATCTCATTTGCCCTCTTTTTCAACCCTCTTGAATTCCTGCCGATTTCTCTTATACATCTCCCAATCATTTCCACTCCTTCTCTGTAAGTACCACTCAAACGCTTCTCTTTTTTTCTTTCACCAGTAACTTCATTTCTTCATCCCACCACTCATTATCCTTTTATCCTTTTCAATCTGCCCACCTCCCACCTTTCGCATACCACATGCGTCTCTTGAACATGCCATCACTGCTTCCTTAAATACCTCACCCACTCCCCCTGCTTCAATTACCCTCACCTTTTGCCATTCTACATTTGATCCCTTTTGGTATTTCTTCACACAAGTCTTTTCCAAGCTCACTTACTCTCACCACTCTCGTCTCACCCAGAATGTTTCTTTTGTCCAACTTCTACAAAACATTACCCGTGGCTCCACCAAGTAATAATGATCAGACGTGCCAGCAGCAACTTCCCCTGCAATCACGTTTACGTCCAAAAGTCTCTCTTTTGCACGCCAATCAATTAGTATGAAATTCATCAATGCCTGCTATTATCTATCCTATTTCCGTATGTATCTCTGTGTATGTCCCTCATTTCACTTCCATCCATGTTACTGAATACCCAATCCCCAGTTACACCCTTAACTGCCACACTACTCTCTTTCGCATTTAAATCACCCATCAAAACTGTTGACATCCACTCAGATGCTCCCAGAACACTTGTCTCTCACAATTTTTCTCCTCATGGCCAGGTGCATAAGCATTAATAATAACCCGTCTCCCGCGATCTAGCTTCAGTTTTACCGACATCAGTCTGGAGATCATTTTCTTACACTCACACATTACCACATCTCCTACTTCAGCAGTAGTGCTACCCTTACCTTAGTCTTTGCCCTTATCTTACTCCTTCTTGCTCTGACTGTACTCCTAAGACGTTTCCAAAACATTCTTCTCCCTTTCCCTTGAGCTTTGGTTCACTCTGAGCCAGAACATCCAGGATTCTTTCCTCAAACATACATAGTACGCATCTCTCCTCTTGTCTCATCATGGTTACAACCAATTCAGACACCCCAGCCGGAGCCTTCGAGGAGGATGAGCATTCTCCTCTTGGCCCCTTTTTTGTTCCATCTTTTAGAAACTGAAATACAAGAAGGGGATGAGGGTGCTGTGGGGAGGGAGAAGGGCCTCCAGCTCCCTTAAATCGCCTTCTATGACACATAGGGAATACAGAAGTAGAATTCCTTCTCCCACACACCACAGTATTCAAGAAGTGTGAAACACCAAATAGAATTATTCTTTATGACAAATGCCCCTCTTGACCACTCCCCAGTGTCCCCCTTGACCACTCCCCACCATCCCCCTTGACCACTCCCCACCATCCCCCTTGCCTATTCCCCAGCGTCCTCCTTGACCACTCCCTAGCGTCCCCCTTGACCACTTCCCAGCGTCCCCCTTGACCATTCCCCAGCGTCCCCCTTGACTACTCCCCAAAGTCCCACGGACCACTCCCCACATTGGCCCCCCCCGACCCCACATCCCCCCCCCCCCCCTCAACGTCCGACTTAACCATCTGTTCTGGGTGACCCTCGTCCTCCCCCACCCTTAAGAACTTCACACATGATTTCCAGGTTCCAGCCAGAACGCATCTTTTTTCCAGGCATCATCTGGTGAAACAGAGTCGCGAGGGGTCTGGAAGTGTCGGACCCCATCATAGCAGCTGGAGGTCCGGACTCAGGCCAGACGTCACCTCACATCAGCTTAAGTAAGCATACGATGAACCTCCCCTCTGGCCCAGGCTCTCCTCGTAAAAAGCCTTCTTGAAACTCAAACTCCGGCTGTCCACTCCCATCGAGCCGTCTGGGGCTCGCCTCGCCGCATGTCGGGCCTCATCTCCTTCACCACACACGCATATTTCAACCGCAGGTCCCTGGAGAGTTAGGGCTGGCCACTGGCGGCGGTGGTAGGTGGTGGTGGTGGAGGAGGAGGAGGAGGAGGGAGGGAGTGTTGTTGGTGGCGAGGATGATAGGGAGGGTATGCAATGGTGGAGAGGAACGGTAGTGGTGGTGATGGTGAGGGTATGTGGTACGAGATATGGTGGCTATGGTTTAAGGTAAGTGAGGACTGGTTCACGATAGTGATAATGGAAGATGGTGTGGGTTATGAGGAATGGTGAGTGTGGTGTGTGGTGATGAGAGAGGGTTCTGATCGTGTAAGGGGGTTTAGAGACAGGTCAAGGGATGGCCAGTACTTCACAGGTCACTCGTATAGTCTTTAATGAAACGGGAAAACAAAAGGACATCGAGGAACATCAGGACGCAGGTTCATACAGACGAGGACATGCTAGTGTGTCAGTCATCGCTGATACCGTACACTGTCCCACTATCCAGACCCTTCCTATCCACCACAACCCCCTATCCCAGTTAAACTTCTGTTCCACTATCCTATAAGCACTCCCAGTCTTTACCTACCTCTCCACCTCCACTTCTCCCCTGACCTATCCTTCTCCTCTCCCGCTATACACACAACACACACACTTCCTCCTCCTCCTCCTCCTCTCTCCCACCTCCTTCCCCTCGTCTCCCCACCGTGGCCTGGCCTCCCCTACCCGGTCTTCCGCCCCACTAGCCCCTGAGACCTGTCGTCGCGGTTTTGGTCAAGCTCTTCTGCCGCTGACCCCGCGTCCTGGTGGCCGAGGCCTCGCCAGGATGGACATCCCCGGCCATTATCCTATTTGTGCAGCCCGTCAGAATATGAGGGAAAGCGGCCCCATCAGGGCTTAGCCGGGATCCCCGCCACTTTTAAACATCGGGGGCGGCCGGGGCGGGCCCAAGCCACTCATGCGGTCCGACAGAAGAGGATCGGGTTGCGCACACCGGGCGTTTAGAAAGCTGCTGATGATGGGTTCCGTAATGCTCTAAAGGAGTTGGATTCCTTAGTCCGGGGAATGTACCTCTCTCCCGCCCGAGTTTATACTGGCGCGGAAGATCTCATGATTTCTCCGCCACATTCATCGGGAAACACAGAGAACGGGAGCGAAAGTAGCGTGGAAAATGGAGTGAAATTTTTGGCAGAATGATCAAAAAGGTCAGGAGGTCACTCCTGTTTCTTAGTGGTTAGTTTCATAGCTCGTAGGGGAATATACCGGCCTTTTTGTCACACATATAGACATCAGACTGATAAGGATCAACTGGACTCAACTCTCTTCTATACGATCTCAGGTTTTCAAGGAGGCTCCATAGGTTCTGCCACAGGTTGATAGTGACTCCAGAGGTTCTGCCACAGGCTGGCGGGGGCCTTAAAGGCTCTGGCATAGGATGACAGAGGCCTCAGGGGCTCTGCCACAGACTGACGGGGGCTCCAGTGGTTTTGTTATAGACCTAGAGGCTCTGATACAGGTCACGGAGGCCCCAAAGGCTCTTCTATAGGCCCTAGGGGCTCTGTTACAGATCACAGAGGCACCAGATTCTCCGCTAGAGATCATGGAGGACCCAGAAGCTCTGCTTAAGGTAACCGAGGCCCTTAGACGTCCTGGCACAGGTCACCGAGGCCCCTCGAGGCTCTGCCACAGGTAGCGAGGGCTACGTAGTAACTGGGGATGAAATGTGTGGTGTGGCGGTGAGGTAAACTCCGTCGAAAATAAGAAAATGTTGGCAAAGATAACTCACATGTGATTATCTTACCGTAGTTTACCTCTGCGTCAGCGGTAGTTTACCTCTGCGTCAGCGGTAGTTTACCTCTGCGTCAGCGGTAGTTTACCTCTGCGTCAGCGGTAGTTTACCTCTGCGTCAGCGGTAGTTTACCTCTGCGTCAGCGGTAGTTTACCTCTGCGTCAGCGGTAGTTTACCTCTGCGTCAGCGGTAGTTTACCTCTGCGTCAGCGGTAGTTTACCTCTGCGTCAGCGGTAGTTTACCTCTGCGTCAGCGGTAGTTTACCTCTGCGTCAGCGGTAGTTTACCTCTGCGTCAGCGGTAGTTTACCTCTGCGTCAGCGGTAGTTTACCTCTGCGTCAGCGGTAGTTTACCTCTGGGTCACAAATAGTTTACATCTGCGTCATCAGTAGTTAACCTATGCGTCACCAGTGGTTAGCCTCAGAGACACCAGTGGTTTACATCTGTTTTCACCAGTAGTTTACCTCTCCGTCATTAGCAGCTTACATCTGCGTCGCCAGTAGTTTACCTCTCCGTCATTAGCAGCTTACATCTGCGTCGCCAGTAGTTTACCTCTCCGTCATTAGCAGCTTACATCTGCGTCGCCAGTAGTTTACCTCTCCGTCATTAGCAGCTTACATCTGCGTCGCCAGTAGTTTACCTCTCCGTCATTAGCAGCTTACATCTGCGTCGCCAGTAGTTTACCTCTCCGTCATTAGCAGCTTACATCTGCGTCGCCAGTAGTTTACCTCTCCGTCATTAGCAGCTTACATCTGCGTCGCCAGTAGTTTACCTCTCCGTCATTAGCAGCTTACATCTGCGTCGCCAGTAGTTTACCTCTCCGTCATTAGCAGCTTACATCTGCGTCGCCAGTAGTTTACCTCTCCGTCATTAGCAGCTTACATCTGCGTCGCCAGTAGTTTACCTCTCCGTCATTAGCAGCTTACATCTGCGTCGCCAGTAGTTTACCTCTGCGTCAGCGGTAGTTTACCTCTGCGTCAGCGGTAGTTTACCTCTGCGTCAGCGGTAGTTTACCTCTGCGTCAGCGGTAGTTTACCTCTGCGTCAGCGGTAGTTTACCTCTGCGTCAGCGGTAGTTTACCTCTGCGTCAGCGGTAGTTTACCTCTGCGTCAGCGGTAGTTTACCTCTGCGTCAGCGGTAGTTTACCTCTGCGTCAGCGGTAGTTTACCTCTGCGTCAGCGGTAGTTTACCTCTGCGTCAGCGGTAGTTTACCTCTGCGTCAGCGGTAGTTTACCTCTGGGTCACAAATAGTTTACATCTGCGTCATCAGTAGTTAACCTATGCGTCACCAGTGGTTAGCCTCAGAGACACCAGTGGTTTACATCTGTTTCACAAGTAGTTTACATCTGTTTTCACCAGTAGTTTACCTCTCCGTCATTAGCAGCTTACATCTGCGTCGCCAGTAGTTTACCTCTCCGTCATTAGCAGCTTACATCTGCGTCGCCAGTAGTTTACCTCTCCGTCATTAGCAGCTTACATCTGCGTCGCCAGTAGTTTACCTCTCCGTCATTAGCAGCTTACATCTGCGTCGCCAGTAGTTTACCTCTCCGTCATTAGCAGCTTACATCTGCGTCGCCAGTAGTTTACCTCTCCGTCATTAGCAGCTTACATCTGCGTCGCCAGTAGTTTACCTCTCCGTCATTAGCAGCTTACATCTGCGTCGCCAGTAGTTTACCTCTCCGTCATTAGCAGCTTACATCTGCGTCGCCAGTAGTTTACCTCTCCGTCATTAGCAGCTTACATCTGCGTCGCCAGTAGTTTACCTCTCCGTCATTAGCAGCTTACATCTGCGTCGCCAGTAGTTTACCTCTCCGTCATTAGCAGCTTACATCTGCGTCGCCAGTAGTTTACCTCTCCGTCATTAGCAGCTTACATCTGCGTCGCCAGTAGTTTACCTCTCCGTCATTAGCAGCTTACATCTGCGTCGCCAGTAGTTTACCTCTCCGTCATTAGCAGCTTACATCTGCGTCGCCAGTAGTTTACCTCTCCGTCATTAGCAGCTTACATCTGCGTCGCCAGTAGTTTACCTCTCCGTCATTAGCAGCTTACATCTGCGTCGCCAGTAGTTTACCTCTCCGTCATTAGCAGCTTACATCTGCGTCGCCAGTAGTTTACCTCTCCGTCATTAGCAGCTTACATCTGCGTCGCCAGTAGTTTACCTCTCCGTCATTAGCAGCTTACATCTGCGTCGCCAGTAGTTTACCTCTCCGTCATTAGCAGCTTACATCTGCGTCGCCAGTAGTTTACCTCTCCGTCATTAGCAGCTTACATCTGCGTCGCCAGTAGTTTACCTCTCCGTCATTAGCAGCTTACATCTGCGTCGCCAGTAGTTTACCTCTCCGTCATTAGCAGCTTACATCTGCGTCGCCAGTAGTTTACCTCTCCGTCATTAGCAGCTTACATCTGCGTCGCCAGTAGTTTACCTCTCCGTCATTAGCAGCTTACATCTGCGTCGCCAGTAGTTTACCTCTCCGTCATTAGCAGCTTACATCTGCGTCGCCAGTAGTTTACCTCTCCGTCATTAGCAGCTTACATCTGCGTCGCCAGTAGTTTACCTCTCCGTCATTAGCAGCTTACATCTGCGTCGCCAGTAGTTTACCTCTCCGTCATTAGCAGCTTACATCTGCGTCGCCAGTAGTTTACCTCTCCGTCATTAGCAGCTTACATCTGCGTCGCCAGTAGTTTACCTCTCCGTCATTAGCAGCTTACATCTGCGTCGCCAGTAGTTTACCTCTCCGTCATTAGCAGCTTACATCTGCGTCGCCAGTAGTTTACCTCTCCGTCATTAGCAGCTTACATCTGCGTCGCCAGTAGTTTACCTCTCCGTCATTAGCAGCTTACATCTGCGTCGCCAGTAGTTTACCTCTCCGTCATTAGCAGCTTACATCTGCGTCGCCAGTAGTTTACCTCTCCGTCATTAGCAGCTTACATCTGCGTCGCCAGTAGTTTACCTCTCCGTCATTAGCAGCTTACATCTGCGTCGCCAGTAGTTTACCTCTCCGTCATTAGCAGCTTACATCTGCGTCGCCAGTAGTTTACCTCTCCGTCATTAGCAGCTTACATCTGCGTCGCCAGTAGTTTACCTCTCCGTCATTAGCAGCTTACATCTGCGTCGCCAGTAGTTTACCTCTCCGTCATTAGCAGCTTACATCTGCGTCGCCAGTAGTTTACCTCTCCGTCATTAGCAGCTTACATCTGCGTCGCCAGTAGTTTACCTCTCCGTCATTAGCAGCTTACATCTGCGTCGCCAGTAGTTTACCTCTCCGTCATTAGCAGCTTACATCTGCGTCGCCAGTAGTTTACCTCTCCGTCATTAGCAGCTTACATCTGCGTCGCCAGTAGTTTACCTCTCCGTCATTAGCAGCTTACATCTGCGTCGCCAGTAGTTTACCTCTCCGTCATTAGCAGCTTACATCTGCGTCGCCAGTAGTTTACCTCTCCGTCATTAGCAGCTTACATCTGCGTCGCCAGTAGTTTACCTCTCCGTCATTAGCAGCTTACATCTGCGTCGCCAGTAGTTTACCTCTGCGTCAGCGGTAGTTTACCTCTGCGTCAGCGGTAGTTTACCTCTGCGTCAGCGGTAGTTTACCTCTGCGTCAGCGGTAGTTTACCTCTGCGTCAGCGGTAGTTTACCTCTGCGTCAGCGGTAGTTTACCTCTGCGTCAGCGGTAGTTTACCTCTGCGTCAGCGGTAGTTTACCTCTGCGTCAGCGGTAGTTTACCTCTGCGTCAGCGGTAGTTTACCTCTGCGTCAGCGGTAGTTTACCTCTGCGTCAGCGGTAGTTTACCTCTGCGTCAGCGGTAGTTTACCTCTGCGTCAGCGGTAGTTTACCTCTGCGTCAGCGGTAGTTTACCTCTGCGTCAGCGGTAGTTTACCTCTGCGTCAGCGGTAGTTTACCTCTGCGTCAGCGGTAGTTTACCTCTGCGTCAGCGGTAGTTTACCTCTGCGTCAGCGGTAGTTTACCTCTGCGTCAGCGGTAGTTTACCTCTGCGTCAGCGGTAGTTTACCTCTGCGTCAGCGGTAGTTTACCTCTGCGTCAGCGGTAGTTTACCTCTGCGTCAGCGGTAGTTTACCTCTGCGTCAGCGGTAGTTTACCTCTGCGTCAGCGGTAGTTTACCTCTGCGTCAGCGGTAGTTTACCTCTGCGTCAGCGGTAGTTTACCTCTGCGTCAGCGGTAGTTTACCTCTGCGTCAGCGGTAGTTTACCTCTGCGTCAGCGGTAGTTTACCTCTGCGTCAGCGGTAGTTTACCTCTGGGTCACAAATAGTTTACATCTGCGTCATCAGTAGTTAACCTATGCGTCACCAGTGGTTAGCCTCAGAGACACCAGTGGTTTACATCTGTTTCACAAGTAGTTTACATCTGTTTTCACCAGTAGTTTACCTCTCCGTCATTAGCAGCTTACATCTGCGTCGCCAGTAGTTTACCTCTCCGTCATTAGCAGCTTACATCTGCGTCGCCAGTAGTTTACCTCTCCGTCATTAGCAGCTTACATCTGCGTCGCCAGTAGTTTACCTCTCCGTCATTAGCAGCTTACATCTGCGTCGCCAGTAGTTTACCTCTCCGTCATTAGCAGCTTACATCTGCGTCGCCAGTAGTTTACCTCTCCGTCATTAGCAGCTTACATCTGCGTCGCCAGTAGTTTACCTCTCCGTCATTAGCAGCTTACATCTGCGTCGCCAGTAGTTTACCTCTCCGTCATTAGCAGCTTACATCTGCGTCGCCAGTAGTTTACCTCTGCGTCAGCGGTAGTTTACCTCTGCGTCAGCGGTAGTTTACCTCTGCGTCAGCGGTAGTTTACCTCTGCGTCAGCGGTAGTTTACCTCTGCGTCAGCGGTAGTTTACCTCTGCGTCAGCGGTAGTTTACCTCTGCGTCAGCGGTAGTTTACCTCTGCGTCAGCGGTAGTTTACCTCTGCGTCAGCGGTAGTTTACCTCTGCGTCAGCGGTAGTTTACCTCTGCGTCAGCGGTAGTTTACCTCTGCGTCAGCGGTAGTTTACCTCTGCGTCAGCGGTAGTTTACCTCTGCGTCAGCGGTAGTTTACCTCTGCGTCAGCGGTAGTTTACCTCTGCGTCAGCGGTAGTTTACCTCTGCGTCAGCGGTAGTTTACCTCTGCGTCAGCGGTAGTTTACCTCTGCGTCAGCGGTAGTTTACCTCTGCGTCAGCGGTAGTTTACCTCTGCGTCAGCGGTAGTTTACCTCTGCGTCAGCGGTAGTTTACCTCTGCGTCAGCGGTAGTTTACCTCTGCGTCAGCGGTAGTTTACCTCTGCGTCAGCGGTAGTTTACCTCTGCGTCAGCGGTAGTTTACCTCTGCGTCAGCGGTAGTTTACCTCTGCGTCAGCGGTAGTTTACCTCTGCGTCAGCGGTAGTTTACCTCTGCGTCAGCGGTAGTTTACCTCTGCGTCAGCGGTAGTTTACCTCTGCGTCAGCGGTAGTTTACCTCTGCGTCAGCGGTAGTTTACCTCTGCGTCAGCGGTAGTTTACCTCTGCGTCAGCGGTAGTTTACCTCTGCGTCAGCGGTAGTTTACCTCTGCGTCAGCGGTAGTTTACCTCTGCGTCAGCGGTAGTTTACCTCTGATTCACCGGTAGTTTACCTCTGGGTCACAAATAGTTTACATCTGCGTGACTAATAGTCAACCTCTACGTTACCATTGGTATGCCTCTGTGTCAGGAGTAGTTTACATCTGCGTCATCAGTAGTTAACCTATGCGTCACCAGTGGTTAGCCTCAGAGACACCAGTGGTTTACATCTGTTTCACAAGTAGTTTACATCTGTTTCACCAGTAGTTTACATCTATGTTACCAGCAATTTACTAGTGCGTCACCATTAGTTTACATATGTGTCATCAGTATTTTACATCAACGTTACCAGTGATTAACTTCTGCGTCATCAGTAGTTTACATCTACGTCACCAATAGCTTATATCTGCGTCACCAGTAGTTTACCTCTCCGTCATTAGCAGCTTACATCTGCGTCGCCAGTAGTTTACCTCTGCGTCAGCGGTAGTTTACCTCTGCGTCATTATGGCAACGTGAGGATACCCCCTCGTCTTGCGTCACCCCTGCGTCACAGACCAACCACCATACCAGACACAGACCATCAAACACGAAAGATTCGTCTTGTGTTCTCATCCTTCTTCTTTCTTCCTTCCTTCCTTCCTTCATTTCTTCCTTCCTTCCTTCATCTCTTTCTTCCTTCCTACCTTCCTTCATTCATTCATTTCTTCCTTCCTTCCATCCTTGTGTGTGTGTGTGTGTGTGTGTGTGTGTGTGTGTGTGTGTGTGTGTGTGTGTGTGTGTGTAGTTAATATTCTCAGTTTCTACATAAATTAGTAGTCTATAGCCCTGTGTCATCTCAGGTCAGTCGGAGGTCAGGTCATTCCTTTATCAGCTTATCTTGACCCCATTCAGGTCACATCATCTAAAGGATACAATACCCCCTTCATCAACCCTTGGTGACCTGGGTCAGGTCATCAGCCGGTGGTAGCTTTAGACGGGTCATGTCATAGGTTAGGTCATTCCTTCCTTAATCTGAGGTCACCTGATTCATGTCATGCCACCTGGAGGTCAAGTTCATCCCTTCATGACCCTGGGGTCACCTGGATCAGGTCATGTCACCTGGAGGTCAGGTTCATCCCTTCATGACCCTGGGGTCACCTGGATTAGGTCATGTCACCTGGAGGTCAAGTTCATCCCTTCATGACCCTAGGGTCACCTGGATCAGGTCATGTCACCTGGAGGTTCCTATCATCGTCACCTAAACGCCTCAGGTCACTTCTGGTCACCTCATCCCTCCCCCCCTCCCCTGGTAACGCAGATGTGAAGGTAAACCAACGAGTTACCTCACATCTTAATGACAAAAACATCTATCACATCAGAATCTTTTCATCGTATTAAATCTCCTGCCATTACCTGACTCAAACCATCCCTCTCCTGCCATTACCTGGCTCAAACCATCCCTCTCCTGCCATTACCTGGCTCAAACCATCCCTCTCCTGCCATTACCTGGCTCAAACCATCCCTCTCTTGCCATTACCTGGCTCAAACCATCCCTCTCCTGCCATTACCTGGCTCAAACCATCCCTCTCCTGCCATTACCTGGCTCAAACCATCACTCTCTTGCCATTACCTGGCTCAAACCATCACTCTCTTGCCATTACCTGGCTCAAACCATCCCTCTCCTGCCATTACCTGGCTCAAACCATCCCTCTCTTGCCATTACCTGGCTCAAACCATCCCTCTCCTGCCATTACCTGGCTCAAACCATCCCTCTCTTGCCATTACCTGGCTCAAACCATCCCTCTCCTGCCATTACCTGGCTCAAACCATCCCTCTCCTGCCATTACCTGGCTCAAACCATCCCTCTCCTGCAGCTGTGATGTTCCTACACTCTCGCATCATTTCGGCCACTGCTCACGTGGGCCTTCTGCAGGTGTCCCAGCTGGACCCGTGGCAAGCGTTTGGCTGCTGCTTCCCAAGGTTTCCATGTTGAGATCAAACCATACGAGGATAGACCGTTGTGTTACCTCCTTGTGTCCTTAAACAGCAGAGGTGTTGACTGGTCTACCTCGTATTTCTTTCTCTCCCACCACAATCTTCCCAGGTCTAAGGGTAGTATTAACAAACACACGAGGGGGCTCTACACAATAATTTCTACATTCTGTGTCTCTCATGCATTTCACTTCTCTTATCATCCCAGGTGGCTTCTCATCATCCCAGGTGGCCTTCTAATCATCCCAAGAGATTCTAATCATCCCAGTTGGCCTTCTAATCATCCCTAGAGATTCTAATCATCCCAGGTGGCCTTCTAATCATAGCTAGATATTCTAATCATCCCAGGTGGCCTTCTAATCATCCCTAGAGATTCTAATCATCCCAGGTGGCCTTCTAATCATCCCTAGAGATTCTAATCATCCCAGGTGGCCTTCTAATCATCCCTAGAGATTCTAATCATCCCAGGTGGCCTTCTAATCATAGCTAGATATTCTAATCATCCCAGGTGGCCTTCTAATCATCCCTAGAGATTCTAATCATCCCAGGTGGCCTTCTAATCATCCCTAGATATTCTAATCATCCCAGGTGGTCTTGACTTGGGCACGTCTATGCCCAAGATTGTTCAGCTTCTGAAGAGAAAGAAAAACTTACATACAGACAGACAGTCGGCCATATCATCCCCACCCACACTATAGTCAACCACAGTGCCACCAAAGACAGTGCCATCAAAGACAGTGCCACCAAAGACAGTGCCATCAAAGACAGTGCCATCAACCACAGAGCCACCAAAGACAGTGCCATTAAAGACAGTGCCATTAAAGACAGTGCCATCAAAGACAGTGCCATCAAAGACAGTGCCATCAAAGACAGTGCCACCAAAGACAGTGCCATCAAAGACAGTGCCATCAAAGACAGTGCCATCAACCACAGTGCCATCAACCACAGTGCCTGTATCTGCAGTGCTAACAGCTACACTGGCAGCTCCCACAGTGCCACCACTGACAATGTCTTTACTTGCAGTGCTACCAGCTACAGTGGCACTACCCACACTACCGCCGCCCATCGAGCTACCATCACAGTACCACCACCCACATCATCCTCATTCAATGACGCCACCCACTTGCCACCCACCCACAGTACCAGTACAGTGCCACCCACTGTGCCACCCACCCACAGTACCAGTACAGTGCCACCCACTGTGCCACCCACCCACAGTACCAGTACAGTGCCACCCACTGTGCCACCCACCCACAGTACCAGTACAGTGCCACCCACTGTGCCACCCATCCACAGTACCAGTACAGTGCCACCCACCCACAGTACCAGTACAGTGCCACCCACTGTGCCACCCACCCACAGTACCAGTACAGTACCATCCACTGTGCCACCCACCCACAGTACCAGTACAGTGCCACCCACTGTGCCACCCATCCACAGTACCAGTACAGTGCCACCCACAGTGCCATCCAGCCTGCCGCCTGCGTCAGTGGCAGAAACAAGGTCCTCGCGGCGGCACTCAAAGTTTGATTGGTTGTGCTTTGATGTTGAGTGCCAGGCCCTCCCCTCCCCTAGGACCCGCTGCTCGCCTGGCTGGCACTGTCTCCCAGCACCTGCACCCGCTGGCACTGTCCCCCAGCACCTGCACCCGCTGGCACTGTCCCCAGCACTTGCTGTACCCCCTGGCACTGTCCCCAGCACTTGCTGTACCCCCTGGCACTGTCCCCTGCACTCACTGTACCCCTTGGCACTGTCCTCGGCACTTACTGTACCCCCTTTCACTGTCCTCAGCACTTACTGTACCCCATGGCACTGTCCCTAGCACTTACTGTACCCCCTGGCACTGTCCCCTGCACTTACTGTACCCCCTGGCACTGTCCCCAGCACTTACTGTACCCCCTGGCACTGTCCCCCAGCACTTACTGTACCCCCTGGCACTGTCCCCAGCACTTACTGTACCCCCTGGCACTGTCCTCAGCACTTACTGTACCCCCTGGCACTGTCCCTCAGCACTTACTGTACCCCCTGGCACTGTCCCCAGCACTTACTGTACCCCCTGGCACTGTCCTCAGCACTTACTGTACCCCCTGGCACTGTCCCCAGCACTTACTGTACCCCCTGGCGCTTCTCTACCCGCTTGTCCATAGCCGGTGGGAAGCGAAGGAGGGGGGGGGGGGGACGGGTGGCGGGGGAGAGGTAGTGACTTGAAAGGTGTCGAGTGATGGGAGGGGAGGGGGGAGGGGGAGATTACGGGAAGGGAGGTTTGGCTGGGAAGGGAGGTGTGCTACGGAGAGAGAGAGAGAGAGAGAGAGAGAGAGAGAGAGAGAGAGAGAGAGAGAGAGAGAGAGAGAGAGAGAGAGAGAGAGAGAGAGAGAGAGAGAGAGCTGTGGATGTCAGCCAATATAGCACCTATTCGGCCACCTTTCCAGGTTGTGTTTTCGTCTCTCTCATCACCTGCAGGAGACGAGGACCTCCTTTTAGACGACGTGCCACCTATGCTAGACACTCGTCTAGAAAACAACAACAACAACAACAACAACAACTACAACAACAACAACCAGGGCTCCAATAAGACTGCCAGGAGCATGTATGCTGGAGCAAGGACTAATAGCCAGTCTTATGACGACTGGAAGGACATTTGGAGAGTTTTGCAGCCGAGATCGCCGGGGGTATAAGACTAGTGACGCGGAAACACAAACAGAGCAACCAGAGGGCGGCCGCGGGACTCTCAAATGGCGGGCGTCGTAGGGGGCGCCGGGCTAACACCTTTCATCTCGCGTTTGATCCCCGACGCGCGCCAACCAGGGCCCGCTGAGCCAAAACGTTTCGACCAGAGAGGAGGATTTACTTTCCAGGAAGGACCGTCGCCAGTTCACCGGCCTTTCCAGAATTAAATGGGGGGAGACAGGAGGGTCTGTGAAGCAGGTGCATCCGTTCCAGAAATGAGAGGGTCTGCGAGACACGTCGTCCGTCTGAACGTGGCTTAACTCACACACGAGATCTAATAAGGAGGTGTTGATGGACTGGAAGTTGGCCTCGGTCGAGGCAGACTAAGAAGAGTAATCAAATCTGAGTATTATGGAGGTGGAGGCTCGTGGCTGAGCAGGTAGATAGTGCAAGAATATTAGCCTTCCAGCCACTGGATGGTGCAGGAATACCTGCTTTCCAGCCATTGGACAGTGCAGGAGTATTCGCTTTCCAGCCACTGGAGGGTGTAGGAATACTGACCTTCCAAACATTGCACGGTACAGAAATATTGTCCTTCCAGCCATTGGATGGTGTAGGAATATTGGTCCTCCAGTCGCTGGATGATGCTGGAACAATGACTCTTCAGCCGCTGGATGATGCTTGAATATTTGCCTTCCAGACGCTAAACGCTGGAAAGGTGCCTTCAAGCCGCTGGATAATGCTGGAATATTAGCCTTCCAGCCTTGGCATGGTGCTGGTACATCAGTGTTCCAGCCGCTGGATGATGCAGGGATAATGACTTCCCAGCTGGACGATGCAAGACCATTGACGCTCCACCAGATGGATGCTGGAATATTGGCCTTCCAGCCGCTGGACGCTGCTGCAGTATTAGCTTTCCAGCTCTCAGGTGATGCAAGAATGTTGGCCTTTCAGCCGCTGGATGATGGAGTATTGGCCCTCCAGGTGCTGGGTGATGCTGGAATACTGGCCTTCCAGGTGTGGACCAGAGGTTGAGTAGGATGGAAGATGGGGTGGCAGTCGTAAGCCAAGTCGAGAGGTGGTAGTCAGGTGTGTTGGGGTCAGCTGATGATGAGTCAGGTCTGTGTTGGAGTCAGTTGATGATGAGTCAGGTCTGTGTTGGGGTCAGCTGATGATGAGTCAGGTCTGTGTTGGGTCAGCTGATGATGAGCCAGGTGTGTTGGAGTCAGATAATGATGAGTCAGGTGTGTTGGAGTCAGCTAATGATGAGTCAGGTCTGTGTTGGGGTCAGCTGATGATGGGTCAGGTCTGTGTTGGGGTCAGCTGATGATGGGTCAGGTCTGTGTTGGGGTCAGCTGATGATAAGTCAGGTCTGTGTTGGGGTCAGCTGATGATGAGTCAGGTCTGTGTTGGGGTCAGTTGATGATGAGTCAGGTCTGTGTCGGGGTCAGCTGATAATGAGTCAGGTCTGTGTTAGCCACACGTTCCTAAACCACCTTAGTTAGTTTAGTAAACCTTCCTGGCCACCAGTTTACTAAACCCTTGTAACAGACTCCGTTATAAACCATAAACCTACCTGTTGAAGTCTGTTAAATCTGTTATGATCCAACGGCTTAGCCCCCAACGCCTCATACAGAAATTATCCGGGATGATCACCAGAACATCAAATCACAAGTTTCGTTTCATGTAACTCAAAAATAAAAAATAAATTGTTCTTAAGTTGGTTTATCAACACGTATGAGAGACTGACCCGAAGCACCCTGGTGAACCGGGGGGGAGGGAACACCAGGGCGACACTGGGCGACAGATCGACACGACAACACATCGCCTGCAGAGACGACCCGATGCCCCGAGTCAAAACTACTACTGCTACTACAACTGGAAACACAACCCCCTCGAGTCCTTGTAGTACAACCTCCATAGAATAAAAAAAAAAAAAGAAGAGAGGAGAGCCACAGTGAAACGAACCTCAGTCGGAAAATTCTCGGCCCACTGTGGGTCCTCGTGAGTCATCAGTCATTCAGGAGGAGAGAGAGAGAGAGAGAGAGAGAGAGAGAGAGAGAGAGAGAGAGAGAGAGAGAGAGAGAGAGAGAGAGAGAGAGAGAGAGAGAGAGAGAGAGAGAGAGAGAGAGAGAGAGAGAGAGAGAGAGGACTGCTCTAAAAAAAAAAAAGGGGGTCTTTAGAATTTAATGTGAGCCTCCAGTGAGCCGCCAGGGTCCTTGAGGAGTGAAAGGTGGACAGAACAGCCCGTCTGATCCAGGCGACCTCAACTACACACACACACACACACACACACACACACACACACACACACACACACACACATACACACACAACACACACACACACACACACACACACACACACACACACACACACACGCACACACATACTGGACTTCACCAAAACCACAAGACCATCTCCCTGGGAGACCAGTATCCACAAACCCTGCCTCTAACCTGTACTGTCGCGACCAAAACCCATCTCTCACCATCCACTCTTTCACACACTACCACAACTCCTGCTTAAGGAATAGTGCTACTCCTTCCTTAGCTCTTGTCCTCCAACAAACCCCTGACTTTACTCCTAAGATATTTCAAAACCATTATTCCTCTTTATCCTTGAGTTTCGATTCACTCAGAGCCAGAACATCCAGGTTTCTTTCCAAAACAAACTACTTATCTCTCCTTTCTTCTCATCTTGGTTACATCCACACACATTCAGACACTCTAATCTGAACCTTCGAGGAGGATGAGCACTCCTTGCTTGGCCCGTTCTTCTGTTCCGTCTCCTGGAAATTGAAATACAAGACGGGGAGGGTTTCCAGCCCCCTGCTCCAGCCCTACTCTAGTCGCCTTTTACGACACGCAGTAAACAATTGGAGGTAGAATCCTTTCTCTCCTACCTTACCTATATACTCGCCATTTCCCGTGTAAGTAAAGTAGCGACAGGAACAGATGAAGATATGGCCTCATTCTCTCTCATCCGCACTCTACCTGTCATGCGTAATGCACTGAAATCTTAAGAATTGCTACGACACTTGTTGGTCATGTGAAGCAGTTCCATGATAATTCTGGGGCGCAAGAGACACATCTAGCCCTCGAGGAACACCTGGAACGGTTCCCTAACGCTTGTGGTCCTAGAGGAACACATGGAACGGTTCCTTAACACTCGAGGCTCTTATGGAACACCTGGAATGGTTTCTGGACTCTTATGGCTCTCTAGGAACACCTGGAACGGTTCACTAACACATGTGGCCCTGGAGGAACACCTGGAACGTTTATGGACGCTTATATCCCCCCCTGGGACACCCGTATCAGCCCCTCAACCCTGAAAGGACGTATTTTCTGGGCTCTGGATTCCCCAGGTACACGACGACGAACATCATCCACCCACTGAGCCGCGAGGTCGTCTCTCCCGTCAAACATTGGACTTCGATACGCTAGCAGAACGTACTCAACTCCCTTATGTCATCGAGACTCAGCCGCCATATGTACATTTGCCCTAGGACTCCTTTCTTGAATGGGGTCCTGGAGTCACTTCACAATCCCTTTTCCAGGGAGCTCCTGAAGCTACAAAGTGGTGCTACTTCTAGTGGCAGGGAAGTGATGGACAGCTAGAGAATAGATGCGGGTGAATGCGGCTTTTCTTCGTCTGTTCCTGGCGCTACTTCGGAAACGCGGGAAACGGCAGACGTGTATGAAAGAAATATATATATATATATATATATATATATATATATATATATATATATATATATATATATATATATATATATATATATATATATAATGCAGGAGCAACCTGCTTTACTGCTAATCAATACAATAACAAAAGAACGCTATTTTTCCGAGGAATTTCGATACGTTGCATATTATAACGACCAGGCGATAACCATTGTTTTTACCTCGAGGTTTGTGAGGGGGAAGGGCGTTGAGCCTTATGGCGAAGCACCGGAGGCTTATGGTGTAGTTGCTGAGGTATGATGAGGCTACAATGATAGAAATAAGGCCAAGAGTGAGGCATGTGGTGACGTGAGGCTTATATAGTGAAGCTGATGAGGTTTATGTTGAGTTTATGGCGAAGATTATGGTGAGGTTTATGGCGAGGTTTATGGTGAGGTTTATGGTGAGGTTCATAATGAGGCTTATGGTGAGGTGTGCAGCGAGACTAATGGTGAGGTTTATAGTGAGGCTGATAGTCAGGCTTATGAAGAGGCTTCTGGTGAGGTTATGGCGAGGCTTCTGGTGAGGTTATGGCGAGGCTTCTGGTGAGGTTATGGCGAGGCTTCTGGTGAGGTTATGGCGAGGCTTATAGCAAAGCGGCTACACCTTATGGTTACCTATTAACGGTATGTCAGCCACAGAGAGGGGCGTCGGCCAGGTGGATATTTGGATATTCTGATATTCATTGCTTGTAGCACGTTTAATATATATATATATATATATATATATATATATATATATATATATATATATATATATATATATATATATATATATATATATATATATATATATATATATATATATATATATATATATATATCGTTTGCAGATATTCGAACGTCTATGGCTGTGGCCTTAGAAAAAGTCATTAGTGAACTTGTCTTAAATATCGAATAAAAGGATATTCACTTACGATTTCGTGGCATTTATTGGCAAATATTCGAATGTCTGTCATCGGTGGGTGTGAGTATTCAATATCATGCCCACTAATCTTCTACAGACATGATATTCCTATCTGGTACTGTGTATGTACTAGGAAGAATATTTCCTTAATAATGGATGATGGATTTCTTTTCCCTCTTTTTTTACGTAATATTAGGTCGATTCAGCAAATGTTGGCCGAGTTTTCTTTCACCATAAAAATAAATATCAAAAACAATCATCTTGGAGAAAAAAAATTTAACCTGGATAAGAACTACAATTGTTCCTCTTGGTCAATTGACCAAGAGGATATATGTGTCGGAGGTGGAGGGAACGAGGAGAAGTGGGAGACCAAACTGGAGGTGGAATGATGGAGTGAAAAAGATTTTGAGTGATCGGGGCCTGAACATGCAGGAGGGTGAAAGGCGTGCAAGGAATAGAGTGAATTGGAACGATGTGGTATACCGGGGTCGACGTGCTGTCAATGGATTGAACCAGGGCATGTGAAGCGTCTACGGTAAACCATGGAAAGTGTGTGGGGCCTGGATGTGGAAAGGGAGCTGTGGTTTCGGTGCATTATTACATGGCAGCTAGAGAATGAGTGTGAACGAATGGGGCCTTTGTTGTCTTTTCCTAGCGCTACCTCGCACACATGAGGGGGGAGGGGGATGGTATTCCATGTGTGGCGAGGTGGCGATGGGAACAAATAAAGGCAGACAGTATGAATTATGTACATGTGTATATATGTATATGTCTGTGTGTGTATATATATGTGGACATTGAGATGTATAGGTATGTATATTTGCGTGTGTGGACGTGTATGTATATCCATGTGTATGTGGGCGGGTTGGGCCATTCTTTCGTCTGTTTCCTTGCGCTACCTCGCTAACGCGGGAGACAGCGACAAAGCAAAATAAATAAATAAAAAGAACTACAATTCGCTATAAGTAGTCGGTCTTCATCCTAGATAAAGCAATTCTGTGCTGGGTAAGAGCAAGAGCGCCATACATAACAGCCAAACGTAAGATGAATCAAAATTCAAAATTACATATTACCTTAGAACACAATATAATTATTTGCAGCTGTATATAAATGTTATCTAATATTCGGTTTGTTGATTTCAAAATATTCGACAGGTGCATTTGGAGGTAAGTTAACACGACCAAAGTGCGGTAAGAGCGCCGTCGCTCGGCTGTCGGCGTCGCGTGTATGGCGAATTAGCGGGAAGGAGACCATCGCCGAGCTGGGTGTTGAGTACGTAAGTAAAATGATTTTTAGATATCATGTGCTCAAAAGATATAAAATAAGCCTGAATGTTAATTATGAAAAGGATACATCTATTTCAGCCACCCTTTTTGCGTTATTATTACTCTTAAGAAATATTCTAAGTAGGGAAACACCTGATGAAAACAGATAGATGGATAGATAAATGCACATAAAGATAACAATACGATAGATGATGATAATCATTACTTACAATGAAAGTTGAAAAAAAAATGAGAGAAACAAAAGGGTTTGAACACAAGATACAGAAGCTTAATGCTATATATGAAGATTCTAATACTTTTAAACGCATCACTGATGCCATTTTGTCGTCGCTTCATCAAAAGCATGTTCGAAATAAGTGAGACACCCAACAATTTATATTAGAAATTGTCTATTACCAAAAAACATGAAAGAAATGCTTCACTACATCATTTTCCGTGTATCATGTCCTCATTGACACCAGAATGATTAATTCGTTGGAATGATTCAAAAAATCGTAGGGAAAAATATAAGAACTCCCTCTCAAAGCAACACGACTCATGAATAAATCTCACTGACTCATCTATGAACTAACGGCCGCCACAACTCACGTATGTGCCCAGGATAAAAAAAAGGAGATCTCTCATTTTTTTTGGTTATTCAGAATAGCATAAAAGATGGACGTGTACACTCGTTGGGGCATCCTCCTTTTTTGGTGTGTGTTTGTGTTTTGGCATTTGTTATGCAGAAATAGTTGGCTGGTCGAGTAGCGGAGGATCAGAGGTGGTAATATGTGATGAAAGGTGTAGACCTGGCTATGTTACCTGTGGTGATGGGTAAGGTGCTGTGTTGTGGTGATGGGTAGGGTGCTGTGTTGTGGTGATGGGGAGGGTGCTGTGTTGTGGTGATGGGTAGGGTGCTGTGTTGTGGTGATGGGTAGGATTTTGTGTTGTGGTGATGGGGAAGGTGTTATGTTGTGGTGATGGGTAAGGTGGTATGCTGTGGTGATGGGTAAGGTGCTGTGTTACAATAATGGGTAAGACGCTGTGTTGTGATGATGCTGGTGCAGTAGTTTAGTTGAGGAGTGCTATGTTTGAGTAAGAGAGGGTTGCTATGTTATAAAACTGACTGTGTTATATGCCAGTTGCCACCAATGAAGGACCCACCTGTGTTGCGGGAGACACCATTGGAATACTGTGTTGTCAAGTCTTACCTAAAGAAAATGCTTAAAATCAGAGAAGAATTGAAAGGTAAGCAGGAAATTCTCAATACAAGAATTATACAGAGAGAAATGCTACCAAGAAGAGGAGAGACAGGAGAAATTAGAATGATAGAAACAGAGAATAGAAACACAAGTGATAATGTAAAATGATATAGACACTGACACGACGAATGATGGAAAGGGACACAATACACAAATCAAGAGCATTGGAAGTGATCCAGCCAAAGGGTGGTGATAAAGATGCAACACAGTAGGAATGAATGAACAGAAGAGATGGTCGAACATAGGATAAAGTGTGGAGACAGTAGACAACCACCAGTAATAGAGGAAACGAAAGAAAATGAAAACGAGTAAAAAAAAAAAGATAAAATAACGATGTTTTTTTTTTCTACGTTACTCGCGAACTTCATTGTCAGTTGGTGTTAAGCCTCCTGACTGGGAATGAGTCAGCCGCTGACTGTCAGCAGGACGTCAGCTTCTGCTGACTGTGAAAACGACTTAGGCCAGTCAGCACAACCAGACGGTACCCCCTCAGACAGAGTCAGCGAGGAACACAATTAAGACACTTCCCTGAACCAGCAAATGAATCAAAGAGTCGCAGAGAAGGTGAGAGTAAACACCAGACGGGGCCCGGGAGGGAGGCAGATGTAGGGAGGGAAGGAGAAGAGAGGAGAGTGGGGGAGAGACATGGGAGGGAGTAACTGGGGGGGTGGAGGCATCGAGGGAGGGAGCCGAAGGGTGGAGGAGGAGGATCCTAGAGTGAAGGCAGTGAGAGTGAAGCATGGAGGGACGTGAAGGAAGAAGAAGTGAAAGATGAGGGAGGAAAATGAAAGAAAAAAATCGGGTTAGGAAATGGGAGGGAGGAGGACATAGAGCTGGCGAGTTGGGAGGACTGTCAACACGGGCACATGTCTCCTGTAGCAGACGACAGCAGGACCCGGGCGTCCCTCACTCGCTCTGAAGGACTTCAAAGGAGTCCCCCCCCCCTGAGGGAAGGGGACCTCGAACTAGCTCCTGTAGGGAGAACGAGCGTTCTAATTTAGCCCCTCAAGGGGGAAAGAGACTTCTTCCTATTTCCTCGAAGGAGGTAAGAGACTTAATATTAGCCTCTCGAGGAGAGAATGAGAGACTTTTAAAAAGCCCCTTTCGAGGAGGAGGGACTTCTGATTGGCTCCTCGAGAGAGAAAAGGACTTTTAACTAACATCTAGTGAGGGAAAGGGCCATAGACTGGCCCACATAGGCCTCAGACTGGCTGACATGGGCCACAGACTGGCTCTTCGTAAAGGAATAACTGCTAATAACCTATTAAAAAAAAGACTAGCTTTTTGATGAGGAATGAATTTCTAACTCTACGAAAGGAAGCGGGACTTCTAACTCGCTCACTCTGGGTGAAAGGGACTCTTCACTAGTTCCTTGAGGGCTGGAGGAACTAGTGAGCAGAAGGAGGGAATGGATTTGTACTTAGCTGTTACTTGAGAGCAGGGGAGTGGTACCAAGTTCTTTGAGAGGGGAAATTGATTTCTGATTACCTCGTCGAGGGGGGAGAGGCCATTCTAAGTAGCTCCTCGAAGTTAAAATAACTTCGCACTGGCTCTTCGAAGGGGAACAGAACTTCTATTTAGTTCTTTCGAGGGTTAGAGAGCCTTCTGGTCTGCTCCTTGACGGGAGAGACTAACCTCTCAGTAGCTCTTCAAGAGGAGAGGGACCTCTAGCTAGCTCCTCGAATGGAGGGGGACTTCCTAAACGGCTCTTCGTGTGTGATAAGCTCCTGCAGTTAGCTCCTCGAAGGGTGAGGGATTTCTAATTAGGTCTTTGAAGGTGAGAGGGACTTCTAGCTTGGTACCTCGGGGATATAGAGACTCCAGAGACTCCTCCAAAGCTCCTCAAGAGAAAAGTGACTCCTAACTATAGGGAAAGTTTGCTCCCTTAGGGTCGAAAGAGGAGAAGGAGGGAGTAAACAAGGATATGGGGGCTGGGGGGTGGGGTGGGGTGACAAAGAGTGAAGGAGGGAATAGTGAAGATCGAGTGAGGATGGATTAGAAATAATGGAGAGAGAGAGAGAGAGAGAGAGAGAGAGAGAGAGAGAGAGAGAGAGAGAGAGAGAGAGAGAGAGAGAGAGAGAGAGAGAGAGAGAGAGAGAGAGAGAGAGAGAGAAGTTGACGAGATCTGTTCTGTAGAAGCAGCTGGTGAGGCAAGAGGCTGTCAGTCAGACAACTGTGATTTAGGAGAAGCAAAAGCAATAAGTATGTTCAGCCAGATCCATATACACACATATGACATATCAATGTGAACTGGTATAAGAGGGACTCATTCACATTCATATAGGATCAAAACGCAACAGAAATAAACATCATACACATTCATATATCATTCATGCATATCGTATAACATTCACACACTACAGATGTAAACATCTTAAGCATATGATTTTCAAGCACACACGCACACACGCACACACACACACACACACACACACACACACACACACACACACATACACACACACACACACACACACACACACACACACACACATACACACACACACACACACTTTTGCGACCTCCACATCAACAGAGCAACGCGGCTGCCTTCTGCCGAGAACATCCTCCCAAATATTGACAAATAAGACGAAAAAACATCGATATCAAAAGATCAGAGACCTTATGAGTCAGGCCAGAGGAGGGAGGGAGGGAAGGCTGAAGGATTCGGACGGATGAAGGGAAAAGGAGGGTAGGTGAGAAGTGAGGCGGGAGAGAGAAACAGGGAGGGAGAGAGGCAAAGATTGTAGAAAGAACATACAAAATGGGGATACGGATGAGAACAAAGAAAAAGGGATAATGATGAAGTATTGAGAAGATGCAAGCAGGGTAGGGCCGGGTAAGGCATGGGTAGAGCTGCGTACGGCATGGGTAGGGCTGCGTAGCGATGGATAGGGCATGGGCAGGGCTGCGTAGGGCATGGGTAAGGCTGCGTAGGGCTGCGTAGGGCATGGGTAGGGCATGGCCTGGATACGTGTTGGGGCTGGTCAACACTACTGGTGTCTTCTGCTCGACGGGCAGTTTTGTAAACCACTCGTGACTGTTTAGATAAACAGTTTATTATTATCATTATTATTATTATTATTACCATGATAATGATAATGATTATCATCACGCATCATTACGCCTCCTGTTGCTACCCCCTCACCTCCAGACTTGGTATGTATCCACCACGTCATTGCAATGGCCATCGCTGAGGTCCACCACCACCACCAGCTCTACCACAGTGATGCCCTGCGCCACCCACCCACATCCCCAGTCCAACCTTCACTCCCCCGCGAGCACCACATGACGGCAGTACGCCCGAGCTGACTGACAACATTGCTCGCTGGCTCACCAGAACGTCTCTTTTTGGCCTTGATCAAGGACGAATCCAAGGCCCTGTCCTCGTAGGCTGGATGTACCACATCACACGAACACATCAAGATGTTAGAACCAGTGTCAGTAATGGAGGAAATTCCTCCCCTCCTGACTATATATCACCACCAGTCATAGTAAATTACCCAACATTCCCTTATGACACTGTGTTCGGTCGTTTATCTTCCAAACCATGAAGAATGTAGAGCAAAACACTCAAGGTCGTCTTCCTCTCCGTGTGTTTCTGATTGTGGGTACCTAAGCAATGTGTGTTCATGTCTGAATATCTTCTCATCAAAAAACATTTACTTCGCATTTATCTATGTTGAGGTCCAATTTCCATGCCTTTGACCACGCAAGTCCATCAGTTTGTTCAAATCTATTTAAATCAGTAAGAAGTTCTTCCTCTGATTCGTATTTGTTCCTTGGTTCCGCATCGTCAACTAACTTTAGAATTCTACAATCGTGTCTTATCTTCAGACTAGTGATAACACTAAGTCTAAAGTGTTGTTGCCTCACACAAGCTCATGATTATCTGGTCGAAATAATAATCATGTCAAATCGACAAGGTTGTTTTCCTTATGGTCACCTTATCAGGAAACGTAGTTAATGCCGGGTTGTTAAAATCTACGATTATTGCTCATTTTTCTAACTTGATTTTTATGTCTCCATATTAAGTTTCTTCACAATAAGTTTGTCCACTATACCAAGAGTTATCTTAGATGATTTACGCATCATTATGACGAACAACGAGTCTATGCATCTACAACACTGTTACCTAACCTGGTTATAATTACACCTTCATTTATAAATGGTATAACTCAGCCTCCTACATTACGTAATCTGTCTTCACTAAAAACCTTATATTCCGCTGTTGCCAGTTCAGCTAATACGTGATTCTCACTGTGATCAATCTATAGGTTTCCGCTACAGCTGTGGTTAGACTTATGACGATGGTGTGAACAATTGAATTTCACTGTGAATGACAAGATTATTGTGTGATACACTCCTGTGGTCAGGGGTCAGTCTTCATGACACTAAGGGTAAGGTTAAGCTCACATGATCTGACCTTGGTGCCTTGGGTGACCTCATCTGACCTAGCCGATAGCTTTCCTCTTGGATGAATAAGATCTATTCATTTCTCAGTATTGTGAAATACCTACTTAAACTCTTCGTCTGGAGCCATGTCTATACTTCAAATAGCTATTCCTTAAAACAATGGCTCCCGCCACTGATAAAACCATCCCACACATTTTTGTTAAACCACCTTTTCAGTCCTACAAGTACTCTCAACTCTACCATGAATACTTAACATTTTACTTATCATTCTACTTACATCACATTGTGTATCATACTTACGAAGGAGCCCCACTCCCACGACCTCTCTATGGCTACCTCTCAGCCTCCTGGCGAGTGCCATATACTACTGTAGGATCTCATCGTCCTACGTCGAATAACGCTGTGTGTTCCTGTAAGGACAGCATCCTACACTGGTGTCTACAGCGTCCCTAGCTGTACCCTGGACCTTGTGTGTCAAATTGTCCATCAGAGATTCGAGGTAACACAGCCTTCTATATTTTTGCCCTTACTGCAACACTACATCTTTTAGTTGCCTGACTATATCTAGAGTCTCCAACAAGAGTGGGGTTGGGTTCATCTTCCATGTTATCTGGTTTAGTGTCTGGAACCCATTCCTAGTCTCTGTCACCGCGTCTTTCCTTCCTACCTTGGGCTTTGAACCTACTCCTAACCTCTTGGAATCATCGCTGTCATCCACAGCCATCATCGTCACCCCGATTATCCTTGTTTACAGACTTCCCAACTTATAAACTTTTGTTGTCTTTTCCTCGTAATGACCGACCCCGTGCTGTGGCATGACCCTTATATCCCTCACATTCCCGCAGCCTCCAGCTAACACTCCCAGTACCTCACTTGACGCCGCTGGTCCCTCCTGACAGACTACTATTTCGATCACTATATAAGAAACACAAACTATATTCACCTTCATCCAAAACTGTACGGTCCTTTGGGAACCCACGTTAGGCCTGGAGGAAGGGGATAGAAAGAAGAGGGAGGGAGGGCGGGAGTAGGTGTTAGAGAGAGAGAAGAAGGAAGGGAAAGGGAGGGAAGGAAGTAAGGGAGAGGGAGGTAGGGAGGTAGGGAGGGAAAGGAGGTAAGTAGAGCAATGGCAGGGAGTTGGTGGAGGGAGCTTTGATGTGAGGGCCAGGCCACGGCTCCAGCTGTGTTGATTGCCATGTGGAGGGATGGAAGGGGGCGGGGGAAGAGGAGGAGGGAGCTAAAAGTTGGGGGATATGGGTGGTGGGGGCGGATAGGGGGGCTGTGGGTGGGGAAGCCACTCGAGTAATGAGGGTTAGGAGAGGATACAGGTGTTGGGGAGGAGGGTACAAGTGAGGGAGTAGTGAGGGACAAGTGAGGGAATAGTGAAGGAGGTGAAGGAAACATTATTAGCGATAAACAACCTAGATCACGTCAAGAAATGAAGGAACACTGTATAAAGTAAACAAGGACAGAGAATCACCACACTTTACAGTGGGTTACTAGCAGAGAATCACCACACTTTACAGTGGGTTACTGGCAGAGAATCACCACACTTTACAGTGGGTTACTGGCAGAGAATCACCACACTTTACAGTGGGTTACTGGCAGAGAATCACCACACTTTACAGTGGGTTACTGGCAGAGAATCACCACACTTTACAGTGGGTTACTGGCAGAGAATCACCACACTTTACAGTGGGTTACTGGCAGAGAATCACCACACTTTACAGTGGGTTACTGACACCTAAGTGTGTGAAGTGTGGTAAAGGAGGCAGGTCGAGATATGGGGACCTCATTCAGTATTGTTGACATGGACCTGGTACGATGGAGTGGGACTTGAGGCCGTGGGTGAGAGTCCTGCCTCGGTGAACCAGGTGGGTCTGTTGCCTCTCCTTCCTCCCCCAGACTTCCTTCTGCTGCACCACCAAATATCGCCCCGCCTCCCCCAGACTTCCCTCTGCTGCCTCCCAGAATATCACCCAGCCTTTCTCAGACCCCCTTGCCCCCTGCATCCAAGAACCTTCCCTTTGTTACCCCTACTCCCCCGAGCATTTCCTAACTCCCCTGCACCTCACCCCCTGATCCCCAGACTATCCCCTAACTCCCCTGCACCTCACTCCCTGCTCCCCAGAGTATCCTCTAACTCCCCTGCACCTCAAAACCTATGCTTTGTGCACATAAACTCACATACACGTTAGAAACATACACATACATGCATATATATATATATATATACACACACAAAAGAGCTGAGCTATATCGAAAGGTTAGAGACATTAGCTTGGTCCACCATGGAAGAAAGAAGAATAAAGAGTGACTTGATCAAAATCTTTGTTTTTTTTTTATCAACTTGAAGATTTCAAACATGAACAGTCGTTTGAAAAATGCAAAGACAGAACAACCAGAAGCCATAACATGAAATTAACCAAGAAACTTATTAACAAAGACATATATAGAAGTTCTTTTATAGTATAAGAATAAAGGATGAACGGAGTAAACTATGAAGAAATTTTGAATGCGAACTGCGTACAAAAAAAAGTTGTGTGAGAGAAAACCCAAAATATGGGGACCCATAAGCGCAGAGCTCCCTTCCCGTCCTGCGCAGATAGGTAAACACACACACACACACACACACACACACATAAGTACATATTTTCTGGTAGTACTTCAGATGATTTATACAGAGTATAATACTGTAACAGCAGTGGGATAAAATGGCTGAAGCAATTCCACCCGTCGATCGATCACGACGTTGTCTTTATGGTTAACATATACAAAGAAACTCCACTTCCTAAATATCGGAATAACCGGGTCCCTGAATAACCCAAGATCCGATACAACAAATACTATAAACTGAGGCAAATGAGGGGAGAGAGAAAAAAAAAAAGAGCATCGCGTCGCCGGTAAAGCATGGAATCTGATAGTCAATACTGTGCCGTATAGGATTCAGATCCCGGCATCATTGTTTACAAGCTTTACGGCCTCGACAATCACATCCTCCAGGAGTGTTCCCGCTTTTCTTCGTCCTCCTGGCAATCAAAAACCGGTCGAACGCCGAGGGAAAACTAAGTATATGTAATGTCCCTCGTAAATCTGCGTATTATTGAGGCTGGAAACATTACCAAGGATATAAAATAGTGTTGTTGCAAGTATCATGGTGAAGGCTGATGTAATGGCGAGGCGGGAGAGAGAGAGGTGGTGGTGGTGGTGGGGTGGGTTGGTTCCCTTGATGGAAGAGGATTCTGAAATACTCAGTTTTGTGGATTTGTGTGGCTGTAAGGATTGGGGGCGAACTCGTGTTACAATATGAGAATGAATCTGTTCGAGGAATTTACGGCATTTGATCAATTTTGCTGCATTGGTTATGGCGTTTGTAAAAGGCTTAATTCTCGTGTTTCTGTATGCTTTTTGAAGCCAATGCACTATTCAGCCACTGTTTTGTTACGGATTATTTATCAATACGTGTTTTAAAAGTTTACCGGGTTTTAGGAGACCTGGGAATGGACTTCGATAGCTATGCCAGCGTTGCCTGGAGCGATACATCTGCTGGTGAGTAATGTGATGACGTCATTCTGCTACCGTTCATGTATACATACATGCATACTTACATACATACATACATACATATATACATACATACATTACATGCATAATGCATACACACACACGCATATGTGTGTATATATATATATATATATATATATATATATATATATATATATATATATATATATATATATATATGACACCTTTGGTGACATTACCACGCAACACACAAACCTTCTGACATCTTCATAAGCAACAATCACATTACCATCTACGTTACGAGCGGCCACCAACCCTAAACCATCTGTTCCACAGCGAAATGGCCATCACAACCCTCTGCCCTGCGTCTGTTGCTGGGGAATTAAGAAGTGAGACATGAGGCTTTGCTGTAGGTGAAATAATCCACGTCGCTGGAGGAGATGGCCATCTCCCAGGCACACGACAGTGGGCGTTCGCTCCATTTGTATGCTCACCTCACGGGCGAAAGATGTCTGTTATGCCACACTAAAACCACTGGAAGATGGGTGTTGTCTTAAGGATACACCACTGGAAGATGGGTGTTGTCTTAAGGATACACCACTGGAAGATGGGTGTTGTCTTAAGGATACACCACTGGAAGATGGGTGTTGTCTTAAGGATACACCACTGGAAGATGGGTGTGTCTTAAGGATACACCACTGGAAGATGGGTGTGTCTCAAGGGTACACCAATGGAAGATGGGTGTGTCTTAAGGATACACCACTGGAAGAGTCTCCTGTGGGATTACTATATGTGTGTGTTGCGGGGAGAGGGAGAGTTCTACACTTGTGTTGCCTCTTCGTTCCATCTGTTCCAGAAAGTTGTACCTGAGACCAATATGCCGATCCAGAGCCTGGACCGCTGAGCATAATTCTTGGCTCGTCTTGTGTTCAGTTGAAGGGGTTCGTCTGTGGTCACCCTGGCAGGGACCAACAGGTATATCTGGAGACTTGGCGTCTAGAGTTGTTCCTGACGAAGAAGGGAGACGCGGGTCGGCGCCCCCACGCCCAGCACGGGGTATGACGCGCCCCCGAACTCTATACTTTATTCATGGAATGGGTGGGGGAGTTTGGGGGTGGTGGTGGTGGTTCGAACTCTCGTATATCCTCGTTAATGTGCTTAACGATTTGTATTTGCTCATTTCCCAGGAATAGAATGGCGGAGGAGCGATACGTCACCGGCGGCCACATCCATCAGGCGGGTGGAAGCGACACCACACCCCACCAAGAGAGAGAGAGAGAGAGAGAGAGAGAGAGAGAGAGAGAGAGAGAGAGAGAGAGAGAGAGAGAGAGAGAGAGAGAAGGATGATCAGGCCATCAGTACCTCCATTACTCCACCTCTTTGAGGAATCGATTAAGGAGACAAGCGGAGGGCTCGTCTCGTCCCCACCACGCCAACGAGGTGGTTCGCCATCACACACCACCAATCACAGCTGAGACTGAAGTGCTTTTGCTCGTAATGAATAATTCCCCGGGTCTTGGGAGACGTTCCTCTGAGCCATCGATTCCAGTCTCTATAACCTGATGTATGAAAGACTCGTTTTCCTTGGCGCCCCCTCTCGACGGTAACACATCATTAAGAAGGTGGTATATATAAGAAAGATAAAGCCATACAACACACTGATGTATTACCGCGACGTAAAAGAGAAATACTGACGCTCTCGCCACTAAAACCTTGTGATATATGTCATTCTGGAATGCTCCAGTATATAAGTAATTCCCCCTTTTGTGCCCAGAGCGCCACCGAGGCAATACGGTTGTTACATGAATGTATTATGTATTACGAAGTGGTGTTTGGCGACTTCAGTTGGAGACCACAGACCACAGACTGGGAGAACTGCAGGGGGAGGAGTGGGACGAAGCGAGAACACTCAGGGGTCTCCAGTGTGCTATGGTGAGGCGAGGAGACGCGGTATAGCTGAGGGTAGGGAGGAGGGTAGCGGCCAGCAGGTACAAGGGAGGGTTCTTCAGGTCCCTGCCCATCCTGGACGTGTGGCCATCTTGGACGTGTGGCCATCCTGGACGCGTGGCCATCCTGGAAGTGTGGCTATCTTGGACGTGTGGCCGTCTTGGACGTGTGGCTATCCTGGACGTGTGGCCATCTTGGACGTGTGGCCATCCTGGACGTGTGGCCATCTTGGATGTGTGGCCATCCTGGACATGTGGAGTGTGATGTCTTCCTGCTCCAACTCCCTGGTCATCGTTTGGATTACTTATACATGTAATTGGAGACCCACTTACAAAAGAACACAAAGGAATTCAAACGGCAGCAGACCACATGGTCCCTTCGAGGCTGTGATAACAACCATCTTCAGCTTCTGAATAGTGGGTCTGTACATGACATAAAGACCCTCTCATCACCAGCGATATCAGAGGACCACGACTAGGGTCTATACCACCGAGTCTTTGGCAATAATGATCTATATCTCACCTTTCCTCGAAGGAAATAGAGTCATTAATTACATCAAAGCTGCTCGCGATTGGCCTGATGACAGTCGTCTGTCCATCCACAATATCTCAGATGATATCTACACAACTCAATCACTTCGGCAGTCAATGTTTTTTCCTCCTCGGCCCCAGGGATTTCGCTGGAAGTCCCAGATCTCCTGCAGAAGGAAGACCTCCTAATGGCAGGCGGGCCTGGGGGATATCACCCGGGCATCACGTCAGGGCCAGGCCCGTCACCCTGCATCCCACACCAATATGTAAAACAGTCCTGCTCACCCAATACAATAATGCCCGCGTTTAAAGTCTGGATTGGTCCGCCCTTATTCAAAGCTCTCCGTTTTCTTTGATCATCCGCTGGTTGCCAAATTGAGTGGGATCCTCTGCGATGTATGAGATGACAATTGATACTGAAAGTTCGAATCGGACCCTCTTTTACGGGAGGAACTTTGTCAACACGCATTTGCAATGGTAAAAGTTCGGGTATTTGCTCAAAGATCGAGCGCTCCGAGCAATTCCAGCGAGATAGCAGCGACGGGCGGGCTTCGCAGTGTGTGTGTGTGCGTGTGTGTGTGTGTGTGTGTGTGTGTGTGTGTGTGTGTGTCTTCTTGGCTTCCCAGACGACGTGCACCGGGGGCCGACTAAGCACCAACCCCAGGGGGGAACGCAACGCTCCCGCCGGAGGCGATAGGATAGGAAGGAGGGGTGAGAGGGAGGTCCTCCCGCCGCTAATATTACGCGACTCCTGAACAGGCCAGTCATGGGAGAGAGAGAGAGAGAGAGAGAGAGAGAGAGAGAGAGAGAGAGAGAGAGAGAGAGAGAGAGAGAGAGAGAGAGAGAGAGAGAGAGAGAGGGGGGGGGGGGTTGTCCTGAATGTTTAAAGTCAAGGAGAATGGAACACGAAAGTTTCGTGAGGTTCTCGTGGTGTTCCGTTACCTCTTGTGTTTGCGAATTGGTGAAATGTATCACGAACGCGCACGAACCTTCGTGTTTCGTTTTCCTTGGGTCTATCAGCATATTCGTGAATCACGCGTTCTATTGTGTTTTGTGATTTATATATACATACACACACAGACATATATATATATATATATATATATATATATATATATATATATATATATATATATATATATATATATATATATATATATATATATATATATCGCGAGGGATGAATATATGTGAATATTTTCTCTTTATTGGTCAAAACTCGTGTGATATTTTTCCTTCGAGGTGACTGAACGAAATCAGTCTATTTTTTAATGGAACTTGTAATGTTTAGAGAACCAATCCCGACTTCAAAGAGATGGCAGCTTAGAGCTGATGGCCTGGAGGAGTGGACGTGGGGAGGGGTGGACGTGGGGAGGGGTGGACGTGGGGAGGGGTGGACGTGGGGAGGGGTAGACGTGGGGAGGGGTGGACGTGGGAGGGAGTGGATGTGGGGAGGAATGGACGTGTGGAGGAGTGGATGAGGGGAGAGATGGACGTGGGGAGGGAGTGGATGAGGGGAGGGGTGGACGTGTGGAGGGGTTGATGTGGGGAGGATTGGAAGTGGGGAGGAGTGGACGTGGGGAGGGGTGGACGTGGGGAGGGGTGGATGTCGAGAGAGGAAGGGGGAAGGACTGGATATAAGGAAGGGGAAGGGGGAACCTGGAGGTTAGGGATGGGAGAGGAAGGAAGGTGTGAGAATCGGAATAGGTTAGGAGAGGCGCGAGGAGGAGCTACGGTAGGGGAGGATGAGTAGCTGAGCTGCTGCAGGAAAGGACTAAGCTGAAGGAGGATGAAGGACTAAGCTGAAGGAGGATGAATGGCTGTGTTGGAGGAGGATGAGGTACTAAGCTGAAGGAGGATGAATGGCTGTGTTGGAGGAGGATGAGGTACTAAGCTGGAGAAGGGAGAGAGGTCAAGCTGGGGAGAGGAAGGGAGAAAGTCGTGGTGTGGCTGGGTTGAGGTTGGTGAGGGAGGAGAACAACGAGGGAGCAAGGTGTAGCAAGTGATCCATCTCTCATGATACTGTAGGAAACCCCTCTGAACCCACCCTCTGCTACTCTGAACCCACTCCCTGCTACTCTGAACCCACTCCCTGCTACTCTGAACCCACCCTCTGCTACTCTGAACCCACCCCCTGCTACTCTGAACCCACCCTCTGCTACTCTGAACCCACCCTCTGCTACTCTGAACCCACTCCCTGCTACTCTGAATCCAACCCTGCTCCTCTGAACCCACCCCCTGCTATCCTGAACCTACTCCCTGCTACTCTGAACTCACCCACTGCTACCTTGAACCCACCCTTGCTACTCTGAACCCACCTTCTGCTCTTTCATAGCCACACCCTGCTACTCTGAACCCACCCCCTGCTACCTTGAACCCACCCCCTGCTATCCTGAACCTACCCCCTGCTACTCTGAACCCACCCCCTGCTACCTTGAACCCACCCTTGCTACTCTGAACCCACCCTCTGCTCTTCCACAGCCACACTTCTCCTCTGAACCCACTTCTGCAGTTTTACTCACCAACACCTCACACCAGACAAGCTATCCATGTTCCAAAACCCCACTCCAGCGAGGACATCCAGACATAACAACAAAGAAAACACACACACACACACACACACACACACACACACACACACACACACACACACCATCTTAAAAACAAGATGGAGAGAGAGAGAGAGAGAGAGAAAAAAAAAAAGCTGTTCACTTCCACGTAATAATATTTCCTTCGTCTCTCTCCGACTCTCTCGCGCGCGTGTGTGTGTGTGTGTGTGTTGGGAGTGGAAGAGATGGAGTTGAAAACAAGCTCCTGATCCCTGTGAATAGCGAGCCCTCGCACTTTGATATTCACATCGCTCATAATGAGGCGGAAGACGCAGAAAGGAACCTTTGGAGATTTATGCTAATGCTTCTCTTGAGTATTTCAATTTAGAATGTCTCGCACCGGCTTGTGTTTGACTTTTAGAAAATACCCGCGGAAGCCCCGGGAAAAGGAAGGGGTGGGGTGAGGGTGGGTTGGTTGCCAGAGACGGCTAGGGTGGGATTGGGTGGGGGGATGGAGAAGGAAGTTTACCAAGTCTTTGACGTTTGCCGCTGATATTGGAGAGGTTGGGGGTCGTCCTCTACACCAATTAACTGACTGACGAAGGTAGTGTCTGTCCCCCCACGAGGCAAAGGGGTTAGGTCGAGGGTAGAGTGTTCGGGGGGACGCACGCTGGTCTACCCCAGGCTGGTGAAGGAGGGACTTATCGTGTTCCGGGAGGTGGGTGGGGAGGGGGAGGGGAGAGAGAGGAGGACGGGGGGGGGGGGGTGTGAAGCAGGAACGTCTTGTGTTTTCATAGGCGATGGATCCAGGAGGTCGTGTGTGGGGGGGGGGGGGAGGAGGGTGTCTGCCCGGAAAATGTTGATTTCCTCTGTGAAGTTGAGGAAGGTTATTTGATGGCTCAGGGCCTGCCTGCTGCTACGCCCCACCCCCCTCATGTGTGTGTGTGTGTGTGTGTGTCTGTGTGTGTGTGTGTGTGTCACTCGTTCGTCGGGCCTCTTTCTTATAAATCTGGTAAATGTCTTTCTTGTTATGGACTCGCACAGGAATTTCTCATAGACACGTAAAATACTAATACTATTTTTTCTTTTCTTTTTTTCTTTAACAATTTTCATTTTTGTCTGTGTTCTTGTGAGGGTCGGCCTCATGTTGTGGTGAGGGTCGGCCTCATGTTGTGGTGAGGGTCGGCCTCATGTTGTGGTGAGGGTCGGCCTCATGTTGTGGTGAGGGTCGGCCTCATGTTGTGGTGAGGGTCGACCTCATGTTGTGGTGAGGGTCGGCCTCATGTTGTGGTGAGGGTCGGCCTCATGATGTGGTGAGGGTCGGCCTCATGTTGTGGTGAGGGTCGGCCTCATGTTGTGGTGAGGGTCGGCCTCATGATGTGGTGAGGGTCGGCCTCATGTTGTGGTGAGGGTCGGCCTCATGTTGTGGTGAGGGTCGGCCTCATGTTGTGGTGAGGGTCGACCTCATGTTGTGGTGAGGGTCGGCCTCATGTTGTGGTGAGGGTCGACCTCATGTTGTGGTGAGGGTCGGCCTCATGTTGTGGTGAGGGTCGACCTCATGTTGTGGTGAGGGTCGGCCTCATGTTGTGGTGAGGGTCGGCCTCATGTTGTGGTGAGGGTCGACCTCATGTTGTGGTGAGGGTCGGCCTCATGTTGTGGTGAGGGTCGGCCTCATGTTGTGGTGAGGGTCGACCTCATGTTGTGGTGAGGGTCGGCCTCATGTTGTGGTGAGGGTCGGCCTCATGTTGTGGTGAGGGTCGGCCTCATGTTGTGGTGAGGGTCGGCCTCATGTTGTGGTGAGGGTCGGCCTCATGTTGTGGTGAGGGTCGACCTCATGTTGTGGTGAGGGTCGACCTCATGATGTGGTGAGGGTCGGCCTCATGTTGTGGTGAGGGTCGGCCTCATGTTGTGGTGAGGGTCGACCTCATGTTGTGGTGAGGGTCGGCCTCATGTTGTGGTGAGGGTCGGCCTCATGTTGTGGTGAGGGTCGGCCTCATGTTGTGGTGAGGGTCGGCCTCATGTTGTGGTGAGGGTCGGCCTCATGTTGTGGTGAGGGTCGACCTCATGTTGTGGTGAGGGTCGGCCTCATGTTGTGGTGAGGGTCGACCTCATGTTGTGGTGAGGGTCGACCTCATGATGTGGTGAGGGTCGGCCTCATGTTGTGGTGAGGGTCGGCCTCATGTTGTGGTGAGGGTCGGCCTCATGTTGTGGTGAGGGTCGGCCTCATGTTGTGGTGAGGGTCGGCCTCATGTTGTGGTGAGGGTCGGCCTCATGTTGTGGTGAGGGTCGGCCTCATGTTGTGGTGAGGGTCGGCCTCATGTTGTGGTGAGGGTCGGCCTCATGTTGTGGTGAGGGTCGGCCTCAAGCGGGCAAAAGTGCCAAATTTTCCTCTGTCGTTCTGTTTCCCTTTCCTTCTGTCTCTGTCTGTCTGTCTGTCTGCCTGTCAGTTAGACAGTCAGGCCGTCTGTCTATCCGTTTCTCTTTTCCCCCCTTTCTATCTTTCTTCCTCTCTGTCTATCTTCTGTTCTTTCCTCTTTCTGTCTCCTTCTTTCTCCCTCTCCCTATCACTGCCTCCACCTTTTCGCCATTCCTCTCGCATCCGTGTGTTCCTCTAGCCCTCCTCGCTCGCTCCTTCCCCCAGCAACTACATGGTCTTCACTGCTACCAACCTTCACGCTGCTACAGTCCTCCTCACTCCTACAGTCCTCCTCGCTCTTACACTCCTCCCTACCTCTACAGTCCTTCACGAGTCAGTGGTTCAATCCTATAATCTCCCGACGCCAAAGATAAGACATTTAAGACGTTGTTGACCATACATCTCATCCTGGCTTGCAACATCAGGTAAAACAACATTACAGTAACACTAACTTCAGCATCGTGACTCAGAAGTTAGCAACGTTGAACTCCAACAATATCATGTTCCAACAGCGAGCAACAGTGGGACCAACAACATCATTGTGACTCAGTAGTTTGCAACACCAACTCCAGCAACATTACACGTGGGTCAGTAGTTCGTAACACACACCATCCTGGTGGTATCAAACCCCAATAACAACAACAACAACAACAACAACAACAACAACAACATCCAATCGAGTAATTTGAAACCCCAGAACCTCAGCATCTCCAACAATAGACAAAACCCCTTTGGTTATCTAAACACAATCCATACTACAACATACATGGCCTCATACTTAGAGATATTAAACCCCAAACATCAACAAACATAATTCTCTACCAGTTAGACGAACCTCAACAGCCAAAGTAACGAGCAGCCAACCTCACATATACAGTGGGACCCTCTACCCATCAACCTCAAACCCTTGCAGCAGGTATAGCCAGATAGTAGCATTAAACCCCATCAAGACATGACCTGGGACAGGGCTTATTTGTTCTAATTTATGGGTTCAATAATAGTAATAACATAACATACTCGGAGGGTTCCACACGAGTTTGGTGAGGCTTCGATAATGGTTCTTGAAGGGGTCGACAACCCCATTTAGAAGGTTCAACAGTCGTATGCTGGAGGTTCAAATGCTCTTACTGGGCTCACTAAATGCACTTAAAAGATCCAATCGAAAGTCCCCAAATGTCTGTCAATAACTGTTCCTTGAGGTTCGGCAATTTCATTCGAAGTCTTCGCTAACCTTACACACAGGTTTGAATTACCCCTCACTAAAAGGTTCGAAACCAGAGGGTCAGGTTCCCATTTACTAGCCTTTGTCTCTCATTCATAAATGTTTAAACCACCACATTAAAGGGTTCGAACCCGTACACTGACGTTCACATATCATGTTCAACAGGCTTTTAGTCCTCTGGTTTTTGGGCGACTTACCCACCGTTCTTAGAGAGGAAATTACCCAGAAGGTCGATGGATCGTTGGGAAATATAAATTGCCACAAGTCGTCTGACAAAACAACTTCTGAGCGATAGCCTGAACGCTGTTCTCAATGCTTCAAACCCTCGAAGCTGCGTTTCGATAACACATAAACTCGAACCTATAACTCGAGATTACTGTGATTCAAACCTTCACCCCAGAATCATAGATACTCAAACGTAATACTTCTCAGACTTGAATCTGTGACCTGAGGTCGCTAAGTTTCGAATCATCAACACTCGAATCTCCAACTTTGTATCTCTTATACTCGAAGCTGTGCTCTTGAGATTACTTAAACTCAAACATGCATCATAAAGTTACTCAGAATCGAACCTGCAATCTGAGATTATAAAGATTCGAACCCACGACTCGAAGTAATCGAACCTACGATATGAGACTATAAAGATTCGGACCCGCGACTCCAGGTTCCAGACCTGGCAGACGCGACATACGACCCAGTCAGGCACGAACGCAACCATGATCATGGGCGTTCGTTTCCCTCCATCCAGTAACGTGATCGTAACGAAACTCTGGTAATTGATAACGTCTGTAGATTGTGACAAATGACAAGTGGCGTGACAAGCCCCATAGGAGAGAGTCACGGACGATTAGTCACGCGTGACATGGGTGGTGCCATAGGGAGACGTGTGACAGCGTCACCTTATTAGTGACACGGGCTCAAGTTGGGTGTTACTGAGTGTAACAGTAGAGTGTAACCCTCCCGTTTGTAATAATGAGTTGTAACACTTGTTGGTTATACTATAGACTGAGGTTGGCACCGACTCCGTAACACCAGGGTGTAACATTGAGTTGTTACACGGTTGCGTAACATTCAGGGTGTAACACTTGCTTGTCACACCGTTTCGTAGCACTAATGTATAACACTATGACCCTTGAAACCTAACACCATCACATCCATATGTAACACCTCTGCGATAGAACTGATCTGTGACAATCGTGGATGAATAACATGCCCATGTAACGCGTCCCCTGTAACGTCCGCGAGTAACGCGGGGTTATAACAGCGGGAGGAAATGCGGCTAAAAGCTATCATTAAGCTGTAGGCGAGGTTGGCGATGTCCTCAAAGAACCAGGAGGATGTGTGCGCTTGATGGCGCGTCACGCTCAAAAAGTGGGAGCGTGCCGGGGGGCCCAATTTGGTCAGCTGGGCCAGACGCCTTGACCTGGGGAGGAGGAGGGGGGGGGGGGGGGATGGGGAGGGAGGGGTAGGGGGAAGGTTGGCCAGGGAGGGAGGGAGGGGAGAGCAGTGCAGAGGGAAGCTGGGAAATGAGAGGAATATGAAGAGGGGTGAGAGCTGGGTTTAGTTAAGGAGAAGAAGAAGAAAAGGAGAAGGAAGAGATAGATAGATAGATAGATAGATAGATAGAGAGAGAGAGAGAGAGAGAGAGAGAGAGAGAGAGAGAGAGAGAGAGAGAGAGAGAGAGAGAGAGAGAGAGAGAGAGAGAGAGAGAGAGAGATCGCCTCATATCGAAATGGAAAAAAAAAATAGTACTGCTTTTAGGAAGAGGCAGATGACAATAAAGGACTGCAGGAACCATCAAGGACATCGTGAATAGGGATTAAGGACGGGACGAGTGTCTGCTTGGAGTCTACGACGAAGGTCCAGGACCTGCAGGAGACGCTGAAGGAGGGTGTAAGGATTGGGACAAGAAGGCGTAAATGGGGAGGCGAGGAAGGGAAGATGGTGCTGGGAGTTGAGTTGGAGAGCTGAGGAGCCAGTGGGATGGAAGAGGTGAAGAAGACGAGGCAAAGGGAAGGATGGAGATCATAGAGACGAAGAGGAGGGACAGGGGATGGAGGGGAAAGGATGAGAGACACGATTAGTAGATGGACGTGTGGTAGGGAAAGTGATGGAGTAGATGGAGGTATGGTAGAGGAAGTAATGAAGTAGATGGAGGTATGGTTAGGAAAGTGATGGAATGGATGGAGGTGTAGCAGATAATATTATGGAATAGAGAGAGGTGTGGAAGGGAATGATGAAACAGACTGAGGCGAAGGAGGGGACTAAATGGTGGTGAAGAGGGTAAATGATGGAGTAGATGGAGGCGGCGCGGAAGAATGAAGGAGTTGATGGAGGTGGCGAGGATCAGAGGTGGAGGGGATGATTTGACTGCTGGGTCGTTTGCATGTGAGAGGACATTCACGCCGTGGTTTGTGGGTGACAGAGGCAAGTCATGTAAGGAGAAACGTAAAAGGGTTGGAGAAAGAACAGCTCCCTAGGGAACTCCGCTGCAGATCGTGAGTTATATATATATATATATATATATATATATATATATATATATATATATATATATATATATATATATATATATATAAGATAGAGAGAGAGAGAGAGAGAGAGAGAGAGAGAGAGAGAGAGAGAGAGAGAGAGAGAGAGAGAGAGAGAGAGAGAGAGAGAGAGAGAGAGAGAGAGAGAGAACAGAGCCTCACTAACGACGTGGCGTCAAAGAGCGTCACGCTGGGCCGGGGATTGAGGCAGAGTATGCTAAGGACGTGGCCATCGTCCCCCCAGACTCACCACCACTACCATCACCACCACCACCACCACCACCACTTCCCCCAGCAATCTCCATCGCCCCCACACCAACCCCCACCCGCCCCTGACCAAGCCCACAGCCTCACGCTCACAACCCCCTCCTCCCACACCCGCGACTTCTACTCTCCTATCACCTTATCATTATCACCCCACCACCATTATCAACCCCCACCACCCCACCCTGCCCACCACCATTCATCAGTGACCCACCCTCTCCACCACCACTCATCAGTGACCCCCCCTCCCCATCATCACCCCCCCTCCCCCCACACACTACCTCAACACGATCAAACACGGTATTTATAATCACTATCCGGTCAGGTGTTTGCGTTATTACTCTCATTTTTTCGATTAATTTCCACAGTTAATCATGCTGCTGCTGATCATGCTGTTGTTAATCATGCTCCCGTTGATCATGCTGCCGTTAATCATGCTCCCGTTGATCATGCTCCCGTTGATCATGCTTAATTCGATGGTTATCCCATTTGTTATCATAATTCTGTTAAATTGTTTCTTATGATCGTCTTTATCTTAACAATAATTAAACAATACACAAAATTCTCTGTGATAAATGAGAAAATCCTTTGGGGTATTCATATCGAAATTCTTCCATGATATATATATATATATATATATATATATATATATATATATATATATATATATATATATATATATATATATATATATATATATATATATATATATATATAATCATAGCCCTAGGATTCCTTCGATAGAGCACCAATAGCTTTGAGGCTACGCTCCGCGCGGGAACAGGGTAAGGTGGGCTCCTTTAGGGAGAGGAGGTTCCTGACGATGCTGAACTCTTTTCTGTCTACTGAAGATGGTTCTTCACCTGTGGTGTTGCCACTTGCAGGTCCGGGTGATACTTAGGCCCTCCAGCTCAAGGCTGCGCTACATCCAGTATCAGGGAAATGTGAACTTGTATTATCATCATCATCATCATCATCATCATATTATCATTATTATTATCATTATTATTACTATTATTATTACCATTATTGTAATCATAATCTCATGATTACTATCATTTCAGTATTATTAGTATTATCATTATTATTATCATTATCGTTATCATTATCATCATTATTATCATTATTATCATAATCAATCACTATCATTATCATTATTGTAATTATTATCTTATCATCACTATCATTTCAGTACTATTGCTATTATTATTTTTATCATTATTATTATTATTATCATTATTATTATTATTATTATTATTATTATTATTATTATTATTATTATTATTATCATCATTTCATAATCCCTAGACTCCTTAACCAGGGATTCCTGCAGCTTCAAAGCTGCGCTACCTTAGGTAGCAGGGACAGGATGGACTCATCTGAAGCGAGGAGTTCGTTGACGAGATTGTACTGTTTCGTCAACTGATGATGACACAAGCTCGCCAAAGGTGACTACTCACTCGCAACCAGGTATGGGAGACCAATCCTTGTTTCCTCCGGCCATCTCATATATATATATATATATATATATATATATATATATATATATATATATATATATATATATATATATATATATATATATATCGAGTTTCATTTTCCCCGTGGACTCATAGGAATATATATATATATATATATATATATATATATATATATATATATATATATATATATATATATATATATATATATATATCGAGTTTCATTTTCCCCGTGGACTCATAGGAATATATATATATATATATATATATATATATATATATATATATATATATATATATATATATATATATATATATATATATATATATATATATATATATATAATGAGAAAAAATATAGAATTTTTAGTAAATAATCAGGATATTCTATCGAGTATTTGACGACAGTTGTATATATCAAGAAAGTGTTTAGCAAGGCAAGAAACAAATCATCGGAAAAATCTAGCAACGGGGTCCGACAAATCGCCATAGGATATAGTTATATTAAAGTGACCCCTTGAATAACATTTACGAAGAAAACTGTTCGGGCACCCGGAACTGTAGCAAACTGAAGCGATCAGGAAATGTAGCCATGAACGGCAATAGTAATGGAAGATAATGGAGATATTAGATGACGATGCAGATAAGAATGAGATAGCGAGATGTGGAGAGAGAGAGAGAGAGAGAGAGAGAGAGAGAGAGAGAGAGAGAGAGAGAGAGAGAGAGAGAGAGAGAGAGAGAGAGAGAGAGAGAGAGAGAGATAAGACGATAAGGATTACAGATAATAAAGCGTGTTGATGACGCAACATAGATGAAGACAGAATGCAAGGAAAACGGTTGGCAGATGTTGAGATATTTGAGGTGAATACTCATTGGAGCATTTGGTAATATTCTTGTTTTAAATTGAATCTTCTGAAACTGATCTCTGAAACTATAAGTGCAAATTGTGAACTGTGATTACATTATCTTTTATCAGAAAGATGAAATTCTTTAAAACTAAAGATGCGTCTCTTGGCATTCCCAGAAGCCACAAACACACACATAATCTATATATATATATATATATATATATATATATATATATATATATATATGGTAGACAGGTGTGTGGTCTTAGACTTACCATGAACACTTGAAGAAAGTATTGAACATTTATCAATTACCGACTATAACAACACCAACGCAAAGAACTTAACACTTTCTTCAGGTGTTTAGGATGATTTTATGGCCACATCCACTCTCGCTGTGTATACAGTATTTACTATGTTAACATCTAGTAAATCTAGTTTCCATAAACATTTCAAAAATGTTCCAAAGGACCATATCGCTTGATGCGCATAATCTTAAATCTAAGAATCTGAAATACGGTCAATACAATAAGGTATTTAATACCATATCTTCCCCAGGCGTCATCATCTATACCATACTTATAGAATTTCTATATCGTGGTACGGAGTTGGGTAATCTCCGCCGGGATAATGTTACAGGAGAAATTTTCTGAAACTAATTCATGAAAATAACATATAGTTTAGGTTCCTGTCTACCGTCAGTCTCACTTGTGGAAACGTATTGAAACTATGTCTGGAATGAGGCTGCTGAAGGGATGGTATTCATACATAGACATATGCTTTAATACACACACAGACACACACACACACACACACACACACACACACACACACACACACACACACACAGTGGTAGGAGCAGATTACACAAGTTAGAGTGACCCTCCTAACATGGGTTAGGGTCACCACTGGTGTGCTTTGAGGTAAGCTCTTACTACCAACGCTGATTTTCATCTATGTAAAAGACTCACCAGAAGGTTCGGACGTTTGTGTGAATGTGTTTGCTGATGATTCCAACGTCATTACAGATGGGGGGGGGGGGGGAGGAGTGAAGTAGATTGCATTAACTTGCAAGGGGACCTTGACAACATTTTAAAGTTGGTCTGATAAGTGGTTGATGAAATTCAACTAGAGTCAATGCGATGTAATGAGGACGGAACACAGTAAAATATGGGTCCGACATGAATAGTATCTTATCGAAAATAGGTTGAAGGAATCTGTGTGTGGGAGTGACTTGGAAAGAGACATTGTACCGAATCCGAAGCCAGAGCTCGACCACAGGAGTACTGAAACAGCGTATACCACGCCAGGACTGTGATATACTTCACAAATATGGCCATTACACTCGGTGAAAATGAATAAATAAATCATAGACAACGTTCAGAAGAGGCAAAGAAAAATGTACCATCAAGGTCATAGTGAGAGGTTAGAGGCCTTAGATTTGTCCACCATGGAGGAGGGAAGAGTGAGGGGTGACTTGATCATAACCTTGAAGTTTCCAAATCAGCTTGATGACGTCAACAGTCATTACTCTCTCGAGAGATGCAAACGGAGAGCAGTCAAGGGCGACGACAAGACAGCAACCAAGACACGTGTTAGGAAAGATGTTACGAATACTTACATAATCATTATAGAACAAATGATAATAAAAATGATAATGATGATAATAATGATGATAATGACGATATAGACAGATATAGATATACAAATATATACTGGATATACAGCTGATTTCAAAGCATAATTCTGGTATATCATCACAAAGCTCAACATTAAACCACTCGAATCAAAAACTGAATAAAACAGAGACATAACCAAAGGTTCTCAATTGACTGAACATGTGAATAAGGAGAACATATAACTCCCTTCCTCAAGAATGTTCACTTGTGTCTATGATGGTGGCTTTAGCGGGCAAGTGGCCGTGGGTGACCAGGGGTAGCACACAGGTGGTGAGAGCTACAGGTCAGGTGAGCAGTGGCGGAGGGAGGGAGGGAGAGAGGGAGAAGCAGATCAGAAGGTTCCCTCACGAGGCGTTTTGTGAAGTGTGGTATGGTCGTGAGGCTGTGTGGGAGAGTGTAGACATACTGTACCACAGACTGACCAGTTAAGAGCTTTCGGTTTGGTATCCTTTTCTTCTTCTGCTTTCAAAGTGGCTGCATTTATCATTTTCTAAGTACGTGACTCTGGTTCTTCGTGCTTTCATAATGGATGAGAAACATTTTCTCTGGTGGTTCAATGTCGTGTGAGAAATCTATACATCTATGATCTCACATCAGGTGAGAAGTCTTAATTGTCTATGGTCTCACCTGGGCAGAGGCATCAGGTCATCTATGGTCTCATCTCAGCTGAGATAGTGGGTCATCTGTGGTTCCATCTTAGCAAAGACATCGGGGTCATCTATGGCCCCTACCTCAGCTGAGGCATCGGGTCAGCTATGGTGTTTCCTCAGCTAAGACATCAGACAATTCTACGTTCTCAGTTCAGCTAAGTTTGCTCTATACTGCTACAATGCTTTCATTTCCCTCCATGATCCACATTTAGACGTAATTCTATAAAAACATTTAAGATCTCTCTCTCTCCCTCTCAGATTTTGAATACTTTGGGGTAAGTCTTCAAAAAGAATCCAAAAGCATAAATTAATTATTCGAAAACATGGAATGAATCCATGACAAAAACTTTGGCTGAAAGTGTAAACAGACGCCATATCCTGCAGGTCACGAAGACCTTAGAGACAAAACAGTAAGTCGAGAGGGAAATATATGTCTGTTAAACGGTAGGGAAGTCTTGTTGCCCGGGTAGGTAGCCAGCCAGCTAGTCTAAGACCAGAGAGAGAGTTGAGGGGGGAAAAGTACCTCACGGGACACAGATATTAAACAGCATCTACTGGAACGTTCACCTTAATAAATTATTCCCGCGCGTCAAAGGAAACCTCTAAGGAAAAAAAAAAATTTTTTTGTCACTCAATTTGGACTGTGAGAATAACAACAATTAAGCCAGGGAGCGAGTTCTTAGCCGCTCCATTATTCCAGTTTTGGCTCGTGTCAGACCCATTTAAGAAATCTCTTATTTTTCATAATTAAATTTCATTCGAAGCAATGCCTACTGCCACACACATTCATAGACGGACCGGGGAGACCCCTTGGGATCAAACTTAGTTTTTTTTTCCCGTATAGCTTCGTCCTGCGGCGTATTCTTTCCCGCCGCAGCTGCGGGAGGAGAGCGGCCGGCCGGGCCTGACGATGCGATTTGGGAAAAGCCATCCAAGAGGCGCGCCTCAGCCCGCGCTTGTAAGAAATGGTTCGCAGGCTTAATTCCGATGTCATCCCCAATCTGTGGTCTTAAGAGCGAGGCGCGCGGGAAGGGCGAAGGCATCTGACGCTTAATTTTTGCGTTTCAATTCATGAATTCTCCAATTTTCATCCTCTTTACGATGTTTTTATGAGGTGTGACCGGGGGCTTTTTCCGTGTCGGTGGCGGTGGAGGCGCCGCGCATCACGCCCTTGGGAGGAGGAGGAGCAGCAGCCCCACCCACCCCCAAAGTCCCCCTTCCCCCAGCTCCTCACTGACAACGGTTTTTAGCGGCGTCCGGAGACCTGCGCTGTGCTACACCTTCCTCCTCATGTTTGATCCTAGCGTGGAACATTTAATCCTAGCGTTCAACATTAACGTTCAATCCGAGCGTTGAGAACCTAGCATATAATCCTAGCTCTTCTCTTTTTCTTCAACTTAGCTCCTCCTTTAATCCTAGCATTTCCTTTTGTAGTATTTATCCTCCACAGAGACTCTAAGACCTTGAAAGGCTAATGCTAGCATTTAAGGCGAGCTAGGTTAGGTTAGGTTCTGGTTCATAATCGTGTTTAATCCACGTCTCCCACAGTGCTCTCCACCACACCACACCACACACCACACCACACCACATCACACCACACCACACCACACCACACAACACCACACTACACCACACCACACCACACCACATCACACCACACCACACCACACAACACACCACACTACACCACACCACACCACACCACACAACACCACACTACACCACACCACACCACACCACACAACACCACACTACACCACACCACACCACCACAGAATATTAAGACAGTGCCGTAGTTGGAGTCTGATCCTGATTGTCGAGTCTTGGGGGGGGGGTCTAATGCTATGATCTGAGCCCCCGTCATTACATCTCTGATCTTCATTCCAGTTTGTTATCAAAAGCAGTATGTGAGGTTTTGTGAACTCGAAATTATAATCCATGTTACTTTACATAACTTAGCACAATAATCATTGTGATTATAATTTTTCCTGGGTAACCATATTAATCACGCTGTTATAATTTGGTGATGATTATAACACCTTGTTGTCTTATTTTCTTTGAATGGAAAGTAAATGAAATATATTTTTTCTTGAGATGAATCGTGAACATAAATTGAATATATTATTCTTGCGATGAATCGTGAATGTAAACAAAATAATTATTTTCCTGAGATGAATCGCGAACGTAAATGAAATATTTTTTTAGATGAATCGCGAAGTCGCTTTTGTGTGTGTGTGTGTGTGTGTATGTGTGTGTGGCGGGCGACGGTGCGGCTCTAGCTCGACGACGCGACGTGCTGATCTGAGGAGCGTCGCCTGAATAGAACTTGACAAGAGCTTTAAGAACAAGACGAGGGAGGAGGTGAAGATGGGAGAGGAGGGAGACGACCCATAGTGGAGGGAGACGGAGGGAATCCAAGGTTAGGTTTAAGAGGTCGATTGTGGGGAGAAAAAATTTTACGGGAGATGAATAGGGGGTGTTTATTTTGAGGACGAGGGAGCTGTATTTTGAGGGAGATGTGACAAACTACATCTCTAAAAGGGAGGTTAGATCTATGACGGGTGATGGAAGGTAGTTTGGATGAGGTGACGTGTTCTGAGCTCAATGGAAGATGGTTGTGACTTGATGCTAGAGGGGTATATATAGATCTGCAAGGGAAATTATGTTCTGTGAGACACACGGCTGTTATTTCAGGGCGTTAGGAAGCATTTTCGCCCTTAGGACAATTGAGACAACGTTTTGAGGACGATCCTTTTGAAGGTGAGGATTAGAGGCATAACGCTACTGAGGCTACAATTCAGGAGTGATGGGAAGACGTGTGTTTGCAATGATTGGAGGGGTTGTATTTTTTGGGAGGGACGAGTGGGAGTGTGTAGTTGAGGGGCAGTACTTTGAAGTCGAGAGAGGGAATTATTTTGGAGGGCCATGCCCAGCATCATTTGGAGGGTGGTTGAGGTTGTATCCCGATTATCATGTGCCACATTTTGAAGGTTATAGAGACTGTATTTTGGAAAGTTGCGGGAGTTCGAAAGATTTGCTGAGGAAGGTGTGAGTGGCAGGACCTGATGTCAACTTTAGCGGAGGAATTTTGTTGGAGACTGCGGAATGTTGGTGCGATTGTTGGAGACTGTGGAACGATGATACGAGTGTTGAAGACGGTGCATTGCTGGTACGTTAGTTGGAGATGGGGGAGTGTTGGTACGATTGTTGGAGACGGTGGAATGTCGGTACGACTCTTGGAGATGGTGGAGTGTTGGTACGAATGTTGGAGACGGTTGAGTTAAGGGATAATTGTCAATGAGTAACGGAACGCTAGATGAGGAAAATGGAAGGAATATAATCTAATGAAAGCCAAAATTAAGGGACAAAGTTTCACAGAAGATGTGCAGAGAGTCCTGCACATTTGAGGCAGTGGGCCGGGTTGGGGGTCTGTGTTTTATAAATTCTTTTATAGTGTGGATTAGATTGCATATATATATATATATATATATATATATATATATATATATATATATATATATATATATATATATATATATATTGGAAAGGATCACAATTTTGCGCGTGATCAAGATATTCCTATGAGTCCATCATCTTGTGTCTCCCCTGATTCCCTGATGATGTGATTATTACATGAAAGCGCACTTGGGAACTTATCGTGTTTCATTTTCCCCGTGGACTCATAGGAATATCGACCTGGTGCCAGCCACCTGTACTACTGTTCGCTAGTTCAGGATGGTTCCAGTCCCTGGTGTGTGGCCGACTGAGGAAGGAGAGGGTGTTGTTAGAGAGTGAATGTTGTTCATGTCTTTTGGTTCTGAATGGTTGTAACCAAGTTAGGGTGTGGGTGTGGGTGGGGGTTGATCTACGAGTCTGTGGTCTTAACAGGGTTATAGTCGTCAGCTCTCTTGATATCATGGCTACAACCGCTCTCACAGTACTAACTTGGCCGGGGATCGAACCCTCAGTATTCTTAGGTCACGGATGATCAGTCTTTACCCCTGCTCCAGGGTGAACAGATACGGCAATACAGAAAGCAAGTCTATTCTGACCTAACCCGTCAAGGTAAGTTTGGGTTGTTAATATGGGCGTTTTTTTTTTAATATCCTACCGCTAGATGGCACTAATGGCGCTACAGACGTATAGTGTTAACCAAGTGTGGCCTTTACACAGAGAGACAGACAGACAGACACACGTACACACACACACACGCGCGCGTACACACACACACACACACACGTACCCACATACACAGACAGACAGACAGACAGACAGATACGTGCACACACACACACACACTGCTCCGTGACTGTTCTTACTTCAACTCATGTTTTTGCAGGAGATAAAGCTACGGTTAAAAACTCCCCTCACCCCCCCCACCCCCACACCGCATCTCCTAGATCTTCCTGTAAAAAAGAGGTTCCATGGCGAGGGTGGCACCCAGAGGCACGTCCCTGCATGGGACATCAACAACAACAAACTGCGTGCGGGATGAAGTGTGCATTCAGGCGGAAGTTGCGTCATGACGTTGACAAATGACGACTGCAACGCGCGAGGTGACAAACAAAACACTGTCGAGAGGCGAAAGGGGGGGTGGTGGGGCCTGAGGGGTACGAGAATTTTACCTGCGTCATCACGGCAGCGAGTCATGGACGCCGCTGGGATCATCCCAAATTTTTACATCCCCGCTTAGCCAGAGCACCTCCAGCCACTCAGAACAATGGAAAATAAGTCATAGAAGAAGCAGAGACAGTAGAGGTGTATTTAATAAAGAGAAAACGTTAAGTGGGAACCGTTGCCGTCTGCTGCGCGGGGCGGGCGGATGTACGATACTCTCTCAAAGCGACCACAGCGTTGCGGAAAGTTTGGGTTGTCGGCGTTGCATCTCTCGGGACAAGATTGATGGTAGCGAGGTTCTAATTACTCCCTGCAAACACGTCAAAACACACGACACTAGCAACTTTTGCGCCATTTTTCACCTTCCTTTCAAGCGGGCAGTCAGTGGCTGGGGTAGAGTGGGCTTCGGTGTGGGGCTCGGCCAGTGGAGGAAGAGGAGGAGGAGGAGCAGCGACTGGGGTTGCCAAGATGGAGGAGGGGCAAGCGGGGCGGTTAGACGGACGGGCTGCTGGGCAGGAGAAGGGGTTGGTTCTTCCTGCCCAGGGTGTGTGACGAGGGTGACAGTTGTGACGAGAATGCGTGACTGGGTTGTGAGTTGTGACGTACGCGAGATGTGTGTGATGAGATGTTACGTATGACGAAGGAGGGTGTGATATGTGACGGAAGGGAGCGTAAGGCGTGACGGATGATAGAAACGTAACAGATGTAGGGGTTAGGGTACCAGAGGTGGGGGACCAGGTAGTCAACACCAGGTATATAACCAGAGACATGGTACAAGACGTGGTACCAAGAACAGACCATCAGGCACTACAATATAACCAGGGGCATAGCACCAGTCACGGGATAGGACACAGTACCAGGGTTGGGATAGGACACAGTACCAGAGTTGGGATGGGACATAGTACCAGGGTTGGGATGGGACATAGTACCAGGGTTGGGATGGGACTAAGTCGCATGATGAGGCATAATACCTCTTGGAACGGGACAGATACCAATTGTGCGACTGGACATAGTACCAGGAGTGGGATGAAACACAGTACCAGGAGACGCACCAGGTCACGAACACCCGTCCCAGGTCACGAACAGCCGTACTAGGCCAGGGACACTCACATATGATCAGGGACGGCTAGCAACTTCGTCATGTCACAACTCTCCCATTTCTCACTCGCCCACCTCCCATCCTCCGCACATGCCAGCATTGCTTCCCTAAATACCAAACAAAATCATAACAACCCCCTCCCCCCATCCATTCAGCTTCGTTTACTCTCACCTTCTGCCATTCTAGACTTAATCTCTCATGGTATCTCTTCATACAAACCTCGTTTCCAAATTCATTCACTTTCACCACCCCCATTTCACCTCCAAACTACTGCCCCTCTCAGCACATTCACATCCAAGAGTCTCTCTTTCACACGCCTATCAATTAGTACGTCATCCAGTAACGTCCGTTTGCCATCTTTCCTACTTACCCACATTCACATATGCATATCCCTCTTTTAAAACCATATATTCCCAATTACAAGTCCTCTTCCTGCATACAACTCCTTTCCTTAAACATGCTACCTATCTCTCCTTTCTTTTCATCTTGGTTACAGCCAAGCAATTTCAGGCACCCTAGATATGTGGTTAGTATTCTTTCTCCCCTGTTCCCAAGTGGGACGAAGATTTCACATGAATATCATTACCATAATGAATTAAACATTTGAATACAAAGTCAAGCAAATATAATGATCCTCACTGAGAATCCCAAAATTATGTAGTATATATATATATATATATATATATATATATATATATATATATATATATATATATATATATATATATATATATATATACATATGAAATTTCATGGAGATGAAATCTAAAAGGATGCAATACAGCTGCAAAGGTAAGATTCATGATAGCAATACAACGTAGACATGAATACGTGCTCAAACCTTTAAAAGTGAAGACGAGTCGTCAAAGTTGGCGTCCGGCGATGGCTGCTCTGGGAAGACCAGTGACTGGAGCCTCGCTCAGTGGAAGGTCGCGAGTCGAAGTGACGAGACGAACTGACTGACACAGAGGTCTGGAAAGATGGTTGCTGGACGAGGAGGTTCAGTCTGAAGCTATCAACAGAGACTTCGCGAGTCGAAGTGCTTGGTACGAGGGATATGAAGATGGTACGTACTGGACGAGGTGGTTCAGGAGGCATCTCCTTCAGCAGTCGAAGTCAGGAGTCGAACTTAGTGGTATGAAGAGGACAGAGGGTTGGTGTTTGGATCAAGAGGTCGTCAAGTCGAGGCGTATATATATATACCAGTGGTCAGTCATGGCTGGCGGGCTCGTAAACCTGTGTGAGAAGGAGAGACTGATTCAATTGAATGTTTGGAAATTTATTCACAAATCTACATAATGTCTACCATGTTCCATCTGGGGTGTGTCAAAACCATCGCAAAAGGATTCTAAGTATTTTGAAATGATACTCTAAAATCAGAATTAGAAATGTGAAACCAAAGATTTCACTGGTGCTGAAAAAAAACTTAGATCTGTATCTGAAAACATTTGGTCAGGGAGAAGATTTTCACCTTGCGCTAAAAGCCAATTTACAGATTTTCAAAAGACTCGCTTCCTTTTTCCAGAGGTCTGCCCACGTGTTTACAAAGTGTGACCACAAGTTTACAGGGTATGTCCACATGTTCACAAGGTGTTCAGTCGTGTTTGAAAGGTGTGCCGCCATGTTCACAAGGTGTGTTCACAAGGTGTTCAGTCGTGTTTGAAAGGTGTGCCGCCATGTTCACAAGGTGCGTTCACAAGGTGTTCAGTTGTGTTTGAAAGGTGTGCCGCCATGTTCACAAGGTGTGTTCACAAGGTGTTTAATCGCGTTTGAAAGGTGTGCAGGCGTGTTCACAAGGTGTGCTCATAAGGTGTGTTCAGTCGCATTTGAAAGGTGTGCCGGCGTGTTCACAAGGTGTGTTCACATGTTCACAAGGTTGTGTCCAATACTGACAAGGTCAGCCAACATATCTACAAGGATACCATATTTCACAAGGCTTCCTCACATCTCTACAAGATCGGCCAACATGTTTACAAGTTGGGCCTACACGTTCAACCCTTGATATTGACTTTAACATGAATCATATATTCTACTTTATTATCAGTTCTACCCACTGTGAAAACCTGGGGTTTATTATCAGTTCTACCCACTGTGAAAACCTGGGGTTTGTTATCAGTTTTACCCACTGTGAAAACCTGGGGTTTGTTATCAGTTTTACCCACTGTGAAAACCTGGGGTTTGTTATCAGTTTTACCCACTGTGAAAACCTGGGGTTTGTTATCAGTTCTACCCACTGTGGAAACCTGGGGTTTGTTATCAGTTCTACCCACTGTGAAAATATGGAGTTTCTTATCATTTCTACCCACTGAGAAAATATGGAGTTTCTTATCATTTCTACCCACTGTGAAAACCTGGGGTTTGTAATCAGTTCGACACAATACTTGACATGAGGTTATTCGATCCAAAATGTTGCATGTATAGGATGAACGTCTGCCACTTTCATTTATTATCATGTGAGACTGAAATGGTCCTTATTCTGAACCTGTATATGTTAATACTACAGTTCTGTAAACACTGTACTAATGTTAATACTGAAATGCTGTCAACTCTGTCAACAATGCAGTCTTAATGACAATGTATTACTGTCAAAAATGCAGTACTGCAGTACAGTGTACTGTCAAAAATGCATTCCTATTGACACTGTAGCACTGTCAACACTGTAGCACTGTCAACACTGCTCTACTGTCAACATTGCAATATTGCCAACTCTACAGTATAGTTAACACTGCAGTTTTCTCACTAGTGTGCTGTTTTTATCACTGTGGTACTGTCACCAGTGTAGCACTGCCAACACTGTAGCACTGACAACGGTGAATACCTTTACCTTTACAGTCCTGTCATCACTGCAGTAGTTGATATTGCAACACTGTTACAGTGCAGTGTTGTCAATACTGTAACATTGTTAACACTGCAGTACTGTTAAAAGCGTAGTACTGTCAAGAACCACACACCACTCTCCCTGCCTCTCCCACCCACACACCACTCTCCCTGCCTCTCCCACCCACACACCACTCTCCCTGCCTCTCCCACCCACACACCACTCTCCCTGCCTCTCCTACCCACACACCACTCTCCCTGCCTCTCCTACCCACACACCACTCTCCCTGCCTCTCCCACACACCACTCTCCCATCTTCCCCCACGCACTACTCTCCCATCCTCTCCCACACACCACTATCTAAACCTCTCCCACTACTCTCCCAGCCTCTCCCGCGCTCCTGTCTCGTTAGAATTTACGTCTCATAAACAGTATATGAGAACCTTCAGTCTGGCTGGCTCTGTAACTTCCACTGCCCATTACCCCAGTCTGTATCCTCCTGTAACTCACACTCCCCCACTATAACACATAGATTAGCCGACGTAACTCGCTGGGTTCCTTCCTGTGAAGCGCTGTAACGCTTTAGTAACCCACTAGGACCCTCCTGTAACGCCTTAGTAACCCACTGGGTCCCTCCTGTAACGGGCTGTAAACCTGTAATAACTTGTCTTCCTTGTATTGATTTGCTTAGCTACTGTACCTCACTGTATCCATCTTGTAAGGCACTGCATAACTGCTGTAACTCGTCTTGTCACTGTAACGTACTGAGACCATGCTCTATCTCACTGTTTGTCGTTTGTAAATCACTTTGTCCTTGTGGTAACTCACTGTAGCACTGTTGCAACTTACTGTTTCTCTCTCTCTCTCTCGTAACTCTGTTATCCTCTTGTAACTTCTTATGTCCTTGTGACGTTCATCTGTTGTATTCAACAGTACTTCTGTAGTATATATCTGCATTTCTGTTGTGCTTGCCTGTAGTTATGTCGTGCTTTTGAGTATCACTTTGATGCATCTCTGTATGTTGTCTGTATGTATCCTCCACCTGCACGCTTATTAGAGATAAACGTATGCCTTAATGTACTATACTACTACTGCAGTAGTAACCTCCCCTTCTGCAGGAGGTGCTCTTCCTCCTGTAGAAGACTGCTCTCTTATCGTCGATAGTCTACATGTTCTTCAAGGATGAACCTCCTGTAGGAGGTAGCTCCCTTATACCAAAGGATGTTTCTCTCCGGAATTGGAGGAATTCCCTTCCTCGCAGAAGAAAGGTACCTCCTGCAGGAGAAAGAACTTTGCTTTTTAGAAAGGTTGCCTCCTGCTTCAGAAAGTCATGCCCCTCCTCCTCTCTCCCTTCCAGTTCCTGCAGGTAAGTCTCGCTCCTGCAGGAGTAAGGATCCTTCGTGTAGAATGACCTCCTCTTCTGAAGTAAAGTCTACTGGGGAAGTGACCTTATCTACAGGACATGAGTCCCTCTCCTGCAGAAGATCCTCTCATTCTGCTGGAGGTAGACTCCATCGTGCAGGGTATAACCCCGCCCCCTTCATGAAGGAGGAGGAGGAGGAGGAGGAGAGTGGGAGGAGGAAGAGCAGCAGCAGGAGTATCTATAGCAGCAGCAGAGTAACAGCAGGAGTATCTGTAGCAGCAGCAGGCGTATCTATAGCAGCAGCAGAAGTTAACAGCAGGAGTATCTATACAGCAGCAGAAGTAACAGCAGGAGTATCTGTAGCAGCAGCAGGCGTATCTATAGCAGCAGCAGAAGTAACAGCAGGAGTATCTGTAGCAGCTGCAGGAGTATCTATACAGCAGCAGAAGTAACAGCAGGAGTATCTATAGCAGCAGCAGAGTATCTGTAGCAGCAGCAGAAGTAACAGCAGGAGTATCTGTAGCAGCACAGGAGTATCTGTAGCAGCAGCAGAAGTAACAGCAGGAGTATCTGTTGCAGCAGCAGGAGTATCTGTTGCAGCAGCAGGAGTATCTGTAGCAGCACAGGAGTATCTGTAGCAGCAGCAGAAGTTAACAGCAGGAGTATCTGTAGCAGCAGCAGCAGCAGCAGCAGTAAGAGCAACACAGCAGTAGCAGCTCCCACAGCCACCTGCAGCAGCAGCAGCAGCAGAGTATCTGTAGCAGCACAGGAGTATCTGTAGCAGCAGCAGAGTATCTGTAGCAGCAGCAGGCGTATCTATAGCAGCAGCAGGAGTATCTATACAGCAGCAGAAGTAACAGCAGGAGTATCTATAGCAGCAGCAGGAGTATCTGTAGCAGCAGCAGGCGTATCTATAGCAGCAGCAGAAGTAACAGCAGGAGTATCTGTAGCAGCAGCAGGAGTATCTATAGCAGCAGCAGAAGTAACAGCAGGAGTATCTGTAGCAGCAGCAGGAGTATCTATAGCAGCAGCAGAAGTAACAGCAGGAGTATCTATAGCAGCAGCAGGAGTATCTGTAGCAGCAGCAGGAGTATCTATAGCAGCAGCAGAAGTAACAGCAGGAGTATCTGTAGCAGCAGCAGGAGTATCTATAGCAGCAGCAGAAGTAACAGCAGGAGTATCTGTAGCAGCAGCAGAAGTAACAGCAGGAGTATCTATAGCAGTAGCAGGAGTATCTGTAGCAGCAGCAGGAGTATCTGTAGCAGCAGCAGGCGTATCTATAGCAGCAGCAGAAGTAACAGCAGGAGTATCTGTAGCAGCAGCAGAAGTAACAGCAGGAGTATCTGTAGCAGTAGCAGGAGTATCTGTAGCAGCAGCAGAAGTAACAGCAGGAGTATCTGTAGCAGCAGCAGGCGTATCTATAGCAGCAGCAGAAGTAACAGCAGGAGTATCTGTAGCAGCAGCAGGAGTATCTATAGCAGCAGCAGAAGTAACAGCAGGAGTATCTGTAGCAGCAGCAGGCGTATCTATAGCAGCAGCAGAAGTAACAGCAGGAGTATCTGTAGCAGCAGCAGGCGTATCTATAGCAGCAGCAGAAGTAACAGCAGGAGTATCTGTAGCAGCAGCAGGAGTATCTATAGCAGCAGCAGAAGTAACAGCAGGAGTATCTATAGCAGCAGCAGGAGTATCTGTAGCAGCAGCAGGAGTATCTATAGCAGCAGCAGAAGTAACAGCAGGAGTATCTGTAGCAGCAGCAGGAGTATCTATAGCAGCAGCAGAAGTAACAGCAGGAGTATCTGTAGCAGCAGCAGAAGTAACAGCAGGAGTATCTATAGCAGTAGCAGGAGTATCTGTAGCAGCAGCAGGAGTATCTGTAGCAGCAGCAGGCGTATCTATAGCAGCAGCAGAAGTAACAGCAGGAGTATCTGTAGCAGCAGCAGAAGTAACAGCAGGAGTATCTGTAGCAGTAGCAGGAGTATCTGTAGCAGCAGCAGAAGCAGTAGCAGCAGAAGTAGCTGCAGGAGCAACGTTCCTAGCTTAAGGAACGACACAAGAAGCAGCAGCGGCAGTAAGAGCAACACAGCAGTAGCAGCTCCCACAGCCACCTGCAGCAGCAGCAGCAGCAGTAAGAGCAACACAGCAGTAGCAGCTCCCACAGCCACCTGCAGCAGCAGCAGCAGCAGTAAGAGCAACACAGCAGTAGCAGCTCTCACAGCCACCTGCAGCAGCGATGGTAGCTTTACGCCGCCTTAGGGCCGCTTTCCTCACAGAAGAATTACCCCAGAAAAACAGAGGGAGGTTGGCAAGTGGCGTTGCCATGGATGAATATTCCGGCAGTATTTTCGTGGTCTTGTTCAAATATTCGCGCGATAATCTTGACGTTTACGTGAATGTATTCGTGTTATATCCTAATAATTTAGAGAAAAGTCTTCGGATAATATTCGTATCTCACGCGCGCGCGCGCGCACACACACACACACGCACACACACACAAAGAGTTACTAGAGAAGGTCCAGAAGAGGGCAACAAAGTTAAGTGACCTGCGTTACAGGGGAAAGGCCTGGAGGCCTTCAGTATGCTTACCTTGGGTGAGAGAAGAGTGAGGAGTGACCTGATCAACATCCCTTAAGGTTTCAAAACCGATGGATGATTTGGACTGTGAACAGTTCGGTCGAGGTTATAACATATTGGGTTAGAACAACCATCCACAGGACATAACATGCAGGGATAGAACAACCAGAGGACATAACACATAGAACAACCAGAGGACATAACACGTAGGGATAGAACAACCAGAGGACATAACACGTAGGGATAGAACAACCAGAGGACATAACACGTAGGGATAGAACAACCAGAGGACATAACACGTAGGGATAGAACAACCAGAGGACATAACACGTAGGGATAGAACAACCAGAGGACATAACACGTAGGGATAGAACAACCAGAGGACATAACACGTAGGGATAGAACAACCAGAGGACATAACACGTAGGGATAGAACAACCAGAGGACATAGAATGAAATTCAGAAAGAGAATTGTTATAAAAAAGACATAAACAAGAATTGTTCCCATAAGAATGGTGGATAAATGGAATGAAATGACTGAGGACATGGTCAATGCAGACATCATACGGAAATCCAAAATACTTTATGACAGTAGGTCATGTACAAGAGATGGGGCCCCCGCGAGTGTACAACTCACCCCTTACACCGCTCCCTACCATCCCCCCCTGCTCGTACACTACAAGTACACTAACGTACTACCGGACTCCGCCTCTATAACGTGGAGCCGAGGGTGAAAAAGTTACTTTTGACAAAGTTGAATCATCGTCTGTGAGCGAGAAGGGCATATTGTTGTTGGGGAACTTCCCACTCAAAGTAGTTATAATTTCCTTACTACTTTATGCGTCGCAACCTTGAAGCTGCAGGAACCCCTGAAAAGGGATTTTGTAAAGTTTTATATCATTCTATCATACTTAGTCGCTGTCTCCCGCGTTAGCGAGGTAGCGCAAGGAAACAGACGAAAGAAAAGCTCAACCCATCCACATTCACATGTATATACATAAACGCCCACACAAAGTTTTATATATATATATATATATATATATATATATATATATATATATAGAATATATATATATATATATATATATAGTTCAACAAACAACTATTTACATATAACACAATCTTTTATAATTTGAGCAAACAACAGTTCCAAAACTTAATCGGAAGTTAAAGATAAGGTGTATCGGTTTAATGACGACCTTGATAAACAGGTCGATGGAGTAGCAATGAGCTATCTCATAGTACTCACCTTGCCAAACACCTTCCTCTGTTACCACGAGCAGATGAAGTGGTTGTTGGAACCTGTAGAGTTGAAACCAAGTTTGAGCAGAAGATGAATAGTATCTGTCGATGTATGAATCGCTTGCGATACTCTTTTGTGATTTCTTTCATATCCTGCTCTCCTCTTGTTCTGATCCCATTGTAGCCCCTGCGGAAAGAAGATGAACAAGCTTAGCTACTGTTGCTGGGATGACCACCACCACTTCTCCCTCATCCCAAGTCAGTTTAGCTTGGGATATTTGGGATATTCATACTGTAATGTGAAAATGAATCAAAAAACGGCAGTTTCCCTCTCTGCCCTGTGATTCCTCTGGTAACTACACCCACACACAAGTTAGGTAAAACAGATGAGCAGAATGGGTTTATCCCTCGAGTCTTGCTATGTACTGTCTACCATCACCTCATGAATCGATCGACATCCTCCGCCGTACATGACCTGATGGACTCTCGGCATCACTTGACGTGGCGAATTTATCTACTGATGTTTTAGCAGAACCAACACTTGAGATAATACCAAACAATTGTCTATAATCACCCATCAAGACCAGCAACCAAGATTCCAAGAGCCAAACCAGAAGACCTACTGCCTCTTTGTGCCACCGAAGTCCCACTCCGCAGCCCAGATCGTAAACTGTGTCATCGTGGAGTGGAGGGGAAGCCACGGACTCTCCACTAAGCCCAGCTTTTACTGTCATGTAGCAAACCAATTCCTGCAGGACAGCGCCATCTGCCCAACGAAACATTACCGATACGTTGACGACATTTATGAAGAACGAAGTTCATCATCATAACTTGCAGAAGGTTATGGAAGAGACATCCGTTCTTGAGAGTCACGTTTCAGCGAGAAGTGGACAACAGGATCACCTTCTCTGATGTAGAGATGCGGGATAATACTGGCTATTATTAGTGTTCACAGCAAGAACTAACATCGACAGGTTTACGAACGAGAGAAAAGAGCGTCCCCAGAGGTACAAGTAAAGCCTTACCAGAGCCAACTCAAATCGTGATTGAAAAAGACTTTCATCGTGGGGCCTCTTCCATCAAGAGATAACAAGTCAAGCAAATTATAGATGATAATGGTGTATCGATTAAAACCATTGATATTGAGAACATATCCGATATCGTTCAAGCTACTCAAGATGCTCTCCTTCATACTGTTAAAACTGGAGAGAAATTTGGTGCAAGTGATCACCGGCAAATTACCTTTGAGGTAACTTTAAACATTCATTGTAATTTTGGTCAACATGAAAGTCACGAATATGATAATCTTTTTTTTTTTTTTTTTTTTTTTTATACTTTGTCGCTGTCTCCCGCGTCTGCGAGGTAGCGCAAAGGAAACAGACGAAAGAAATGGCCCAACCCCCCCCCCCCATACACATGTACATACACACGTCCACACACGCAAATATACATACCTACACAGCTTTCCATGGTTTACCCCAGACGCTTCACATGCCTTGCTTCAATCCACTGACAGCACGTCAACCCCTGTATACCACATGACTCCAATTCACTCTATTTCTTGCCCTCCTTTCACCCTCCTGCATGTTCAGGCCCCGATCACACAAAATCTTTTTCACTCCATCTTTCCACCTCCAATTTGGTCTCCCTCTTCTCCTCGTTCCCTCCACCTCCGACACATATATCCTCTTGGTCAATCTCTCCTCACTCATTCTCTCCATGTGCCCAAACCATTTCAAAACACCCTCTTCTGCTCTCTCAACCACGCTCTTTTTATTTCCACACATCTCTCTTACCCTTACGTTACTTACTCGATCAAACCACCTCACACCACACATTGTCCTCAAACATCTCATTTCCAGCACATCCATCCTCCTGCGCACATCTCTATCCATAGCCCACGCCTCGCAACCATACAACATTGTTGGAACCACTATTCCCTCAAACATACCCATTTTTGCTTTCCGAGATAATGTTCTCGACTTCCACACATTTTTCAAGGCTCCCAAAATTTTCGCCCCCTCCCCCACCCTATGATCCACTTCCGCTTCCATGGTTCCATCCGCTGACAGATCCACTCCCAGATATCTAAAACACTTCACTTCCTCCAGTTTTTCTCCATTCAAATTCACCTCCCAATTGACTTGACCCTCACCCCTACTGTACCTAATAACCTTGCTCTTATTCACATTTACTCTCAACTTTCTTCTTCCACACACTTTACCAAACTCAGTCACCAGCTTCTGCAGTTTCTCACATGAATCAGCCACCAGCGCTGTATCATCAGCGAACAACAACTGACTCACTTCCCAAGCTCTCTCATCCCCAACAGACTTCATACTTGCCCCTCTTTCCAGGACTCTTGCATTTACCTCCCTTACAACCCCATCCATAAACAAATTAAACAACCATGGAGACATCACACACCCCTGCCGCAAACCTACATTCACTGAGAACCAATCACTTTCCTCTCTTCCTACACGTACACATGCCTTACATCCTCGATAGAAACTTTTCACTGCTTCTAACAACTTGCCTCCCACACCATATATTCTTAATACCTTCCACAGAGCATCTCTATCAACTCTATCATATGCCTTCTCCAGATCCATAAATGCTACATACAAATCCATTTGCTTTTCTAAGTATTTCTCACATACATTCTTCAAAGCAAACACCTGATCCACACATCCTCTACCACTTCTGAAACCGCACTGCTCTTCCCCAATCTGATGCTCTGTACATGCCTTCACCCTCTCAATCAATACCCTCCCATATAATTACCAGGAATACTCAACAAACTTATACCTCTGTAATTTGAGCACTCACTCTTATCCCCTTTGCCTTTGTACAATGGCACTATGCACGCATTCCGCCAATCCTCAGGCACCTCACCATGAGTCATACATACATTAAATAACCTTACCAACCAGTCAACAATACAGTCACCCCCTTTCTTAATAAATTCCACTGCAATACCATCCAAACCTGCTGCCTTGCCGGCTTTCATCTTCCGCAAAGCTTTTACTACCTCTTCTCTGTTTACCAAATCATTTTCCCTAACCCTCTCACTTTGCACACCACCTCGACCAAAACACCCTATATCTGCCACTCTGTCATCAGACACATTCAATAAACCTTCAAAATACTCATTCCATCTCCTTCTCACATCACCGCTACTTGTTATCACCTCCCCATTTACGCCCTTCACTGAAGTTCCCATTTGCTCCCTTGTCTTACGCACCCTATTTACCTCCTTCCAGAACATCTTTTTATTCTCCCTAAAATTTACTGATAGTCTCTCACCCCAACTCTCATTTGCCCTTTTTTTCACCTCTTGCACCTTTCTCTTGACCTCCTGTCTCTTTCTTTTATACTTCTCCCACTCAATTGCATTTTTTCCCTGCAAAAATCGTCCAAATGCCTCTCTCTTCTCTTTCACTAATACTCTTACTTCTTCATCCCACCACTCACTACCCTTTCTAAACAGCCCACCTCCCACTCTTCTCATGCCACAAGCATCTTTTGCGCAATCCATCACTGATTCCCTAAATACATCCCATTCCTCCCCCACTCCCCTTACTTCCATTGTTCTCACCTTTTTCCATTCTGTACACAGTCTCTCCTGGTACTTCCCCACACAGGTCTCCTTCCCAAGCTCACTTACTCTCACCACCTTCTTCACCCCAACATTCACTCCTCTTTTCTGAAAACCCATACTAATCTTCACCTTAGCCTCCACAAGATAATGATCAGACATCCCTCCAGTTGCACCTCTCAGCACATTAACATCCAAAAGTCTCTCTTTCGCACGCCTGTCAATTAACACGTAATCCAATAACGCTCTCTGGCCATCTCTCCTACTTACATAAGTATACTTATGTATATCTCGCTTTTTAAACCAGGTATTCCCAATCATCAGTCCTTTTTCAGCACATAAATCTACAAGCTCTTCACCATTTCCATTTACAACACTGAACACCCCATGCATACCAATTATTCCCTCAACTGCCACATTGCTTACCTTTGCATTCAAATCACCCATCACTATAACCCGGTCTCGTGCATCAAAACCGCTAACACACTCATTTAGCTGCTCCCAAAACACTTGCCTCTCATGATCTTTCTTCTCATGCCCAGGTGCATATGCACCAATAATCACCCACCTCTCTCCATCAACTTTCAATTTTACCCATATTAATCGAGAATTTACTTTCTTACATTCTATCACATACTCCCACAACTCCTGTTTCAGGAGTATTGCTACTCCTTCCCTTGCTCTTGTCCTCTCACTAACCCCTGACTTCACTCCCCAGACATTTCCAAACCACTCTTCCCCTTTACCCTTGAGCTTCGTTTCACTCAGAGCCAAAACATCCAGGTTCCTTTCCTCAAACATACTACCTATCTCTCCTTTTTTCACATCTTGGTTACATCCACACACATTTAGGCACCCCACTCTGAGCCTTCGAGGAGGATGATCACTCCCCGCGTGACTCCTTCTTCTGTTTCCCATTTTAGAAAGTTAATACAAGGAGGGGAGGATTTCCGGCCCCCCGCTCCCGTCCCCTCTAGTCGCTTTCTACGACACGCGAGGAATACGTGGGAAGTATTCTTTCACCCCTATCCCCAGGGATAATATACACATATATATACATATACACACACACACACACACACACACACACATATGCACATACACACACACACACACACATACATATATATACATATGAAATCATCATTTTCATGATAATCTTATTCTTACAAATTCTGATGATCTTTTCATTGACTTTAACGCAAATCGATGATCTCGTGAATGTAAACAGTATGGATTTTGACTGGAAAAGCTTCAGTAAAACTTTCAAAGTAGGGGAAGGAACATATGTGCCAGTGCGTATTAGACGGTCTTTTTCGAAAGCGAAGCCAAAGCAGCAGAACGTTGACATAAAGACGTGTCTGTTGTGTAAGAAAGCAGCGTATAGGAAAATCAGAGACCAATAACAACTGAATTCAAACAGCAACGTACTATGGATCGTAACGAAGCTGTTTCTGATAGAAATCCAGGTTTTTCAAAGAGGAAGACCTCTAAACTTATTGTCAAAGAGGTGAAAATAATGTCTTTTGTGTACATGAAGCGAAATATATACCATGACTGTGCTTAAACATATCTAGAGGGTACTGCTTTGAAATAGTCCAATTAGAAATTATTCCACGGGTTAACAATCCTGTTGAAGAAAATGTACTCAACCCCATTCAAGGTAAAACATTGGCCCACGGGTTTGTATTCATTAGTATGAGTGAAATCAGACGAATCTATCCGTATTTAGCTCCTTCAATCGAGGTTATCGAAACCTTTAATGATGTCGAACACTTGCCCCGGATTAGCTCTTAACCCCATCTTTTCTAATGTAAAGAGATTTAATTCGTTTTCTCGGCTCTCATAGGATTTGTTTCATCTTGGAATCATCTTAGTAGCTCCTCTCTGAACTCTCTCATTTTTATTTATAGTGTGTTTACAGGAGAGGAAGAAGGTATGGGACAGGGGAAGGAATTGTGTGATATCAAGAAGACTGAAGTGTGTACAGATGTATGGTGTACGTTTCTTGATGCATGTGGCTGATTTTCTGGTAGTGTGTTTATGGTGTCTTATTCATATACCCCTGGCAGACTGGGGGTGTGTTTGTATTAGCGTCGTACCTTTGTCTCTTTAAAGGAGGAATACTAAGCTAAGCTAAATACTGTTCATTGTGTACATCGATGGATGACTAAAGACTCCTTGGGTGCTGTGAGGTTTCGATTTTGCCCTATGATTACGATGCCAGGTTTGCATGTGGCTCGTTTCTTCTTTGTCTTCAAGCCTCAGCCATACTTTCTGCGATGTTTCTCTTTGGTATGAAATGTCTTCATCTTTAATGCGTTGTACTGTTCTACGGTGTTTTCAATGCGGGGTAAGGAGGGGGGGGGGGGGGTTATTGTTCATTTGTGACGAATCGTAAAGCCTTAGTTTGAACCCTCTGTAACTTCAGCATACGTCATTTGGAGGCGATGAACGCTGGTGTTATCGAATAGATTAGGACAGGTGTGACCATGGCCTTGACTAGATGTAGTGTTTGGTTTACTGGAAGGTTCCAGAATCTATAGAGATTAGTAAGGGCCACTCTTCCTCGTGCAGATCCCTCGCTCATATGATCTATCATCATACCTTTGATGTCAATGTAAGACCCAGGATTCCACAGATCATAGTATGTGCCTTCATGTTACCTTCTGTGTTTACGTCGTTGGGTTTTATTCTTCCTAGCGCCATTATAGTAATTTGGTTATGTATGTTTTCATCTTCCAGTCCCTTTTCGAAATTGTTTAGTCTGGTTGCCCATGGTTGTACTGAATGAGTATGATTCGGGAGCGAGTTGTTTGAGACTATTATCTGAGTGGGTCGTCAGCACAGAAAATATCCACATCAGGGCACCAACTGGTTGGGGAATGTCAGCTGTGTACGTTATGAGTAGTGTTGGTGCTAGGACGTTGCCCTGGGGTACCCCGTTTCACTGAGGGAATTTGGGTGACGGTGCATCACCATTCTATCCATTCTCTTCATGTTTCTCTTCAAGTATGGTGACCAAAAATGAACACAATATTCAAGAGAGAGACGCAATCGTGAAATCAAAAGAAATGAGGATAATCTAATGAGACTTAGCTTAGGAAGTCCTAACTATGAATCCAAGAATTTTGTTCGCCCATTTTACTGCTTCTGTGCAGTGCTTAACTGGTTTCAGGTCAACAGAGATTCTCACAACCAAGTCCTTTCCCACATTTACCTTTTTGCAGTTCAACAGAATTCATATTGTAGCTTGCCTTTTCATTTTTACTACCGACATGTAAAACTTTCTACTTCACAATATTAAATTCATTTGCCGCAAGCTAGCTCAATCCATCAGTTTCTCTGTGTCAATTTGAATCCGCAGATGTCCAGTTTCTCGTGTGAATTTATTTCCCAACTTCGTACAGTATGCGAATTTAGATATCTTTTAGTAATGTCCACAATCAACATCATTGATATGTATGAAAAAATTACCGGTCCCAAGACCGACTCCTGTGGCACTCCACTTGTTACGTCTAATTCTTTATTCAAGGCCATTCAGCCAATTTCCAAACTATCGAAGTACAACCTCATCTATACCATATGACTTAACCAATATGACAAAGCAAGATATACAAATCTGCGTTGAGAGACTAAGAGATTTATACGTCAAAGTGAACGCCATTGTGAAGAGAATGTTGCTGAAAATAGGAAAAGATAACTTTAGAACTTTTATGGATAGGATAGAAGCAAGAGAATTATTATCCCACACAACGAAGTCATGGCAAAGATCTTAGAAAATTTATTCTTCATCTATATTTACAAGTGAAGACTCAACTCGTCCAAAAACTAAGTCTATCACTAAAAGAAATACGCCTTACAACATATTGACACAAAAGTTGAATATAAACTCTCAGCACTACATGGAATGAAAGTAAATAAAAACGGCTGACCCAGATGAAGTTTATCAGGAAAATATGAGAAGCGAAAAATGAGACGGATAAACACTTGACTGCTTTTTCCAATCTGTCACTGTTACGAGGAAAGTTCCATAGGAATGTAAGTTCGCCACTATAATACCAGTATTAAAAAACGTAATAAATCACTTCATCGGAAATTATTGTCAAATTAGCTTAACGTACTTAGTTGTTAGACGTCAGGAAACCATCATTCGGGAGAAAATTGTAAACAGTTTACAGAACCACCGCTCAATAAACGAATCTCGGCATGGTTTGCGACGGAATCGTTCACGTCTGACAAATCTACCTGACATCTGTGACGACATGATCAACACATATGAAGAAAGTAAAGCAGCTGACGTCATCTATGTAGATTTACATAAAGCATTCAATGACGTTCCACACCAGATTTCACGATCAAAAGTAATGTCACACGGTATAGATGGCGCGGTACTTCAGTGGTTGGGATACTGATTGACTGTACGTAAACAAAGAGTAATGACCGATGGTCAAGCCTTAGAATGGCTGGACATAGAAAAGTGGTGTGCCACAGGGATCAGTCTTGGGACCGGTTACACATGGGATCCACTGCAAGATGTCGAAAATTCGTAGGTGGTTCTAAGTCGGGAAATAAATCGACAACTGAAATTGAATGTCTGTAGGTTCAGACTGACGAACACAGACTAATGGACTGAGTTCATGATTAGAAAATCGATATGTGTGCAAAGTTTTACATATCGGTAGTAAACACGAGATGGCAAACCTCAGTACAAATTTTTCTGAACTCAAAATATATGTGAGGAAAAAAGACTTGGATGTAATAATCTCTGGTGACCTAAGGTCAAGTAAGCAGTGCACAGAGGCAATAACAAGGGGCGAGCAAGATTCTTGGATCTTTGGCAGGGTAATCTAATTTTTGTCTGGGAAAATCATCTTCGTTTCTTAGATTATCATTGATGCGTCCTCATCTTGAAAATCTGTTCAGATTTGGTCATCCTATATATCAAAAGAGACAGGCAGAGTGGAGACATCACAGAGGCAAGCTACCAAGATGATTCTCGGGCTGAGAAACAAATTCTATGGGAGCCAACGACGCAACTTGAATTTAATTACGTTTAGAAAAGAGAAGGTCAAGAGGCGGTCGAACACAAGCACTCAAAACCATCAAAGGCTTCTATACTCTCGACCTAACGAGCTACATAAGGGTAGTTTCGTCTGATTTCACACGTAGTAATGCATACAAACGTATGGGGAGAAAAGTTTAACCTCGAATGAGGCGAAGTACTTTTTCTTTCAGCAGGATTGTTAACATATGGAATGATTAACCAGTTAAAGCAGCTGAGAGCAGGAATATAAATACGTTTCGAAATAGACTCGATAAATCTCTTATCCCCAAATTGATGGCAATTTTACTTTAGTAAACATTTTCATTACTTTTGTCCAGTGTTGGCCAACCACCACACAGTTACCACAGCCGTACAAGAGTATTCTGGCTAGCTACTGTCTCCCCTCTCCCTCCCTAACAGTATTCAATTACCCAGCACTCCTCTATCCCATGATAATTCCCGGAAGGAAACATCGGCAGGCGTCATTCATCATCGTCACCAGATTTTTGGCCACTCGGGTTTCCATTACTCAAACGTTGAGGAGCAGCAGCAGCAGCAGGAGGCCCCCTTCCTCCCCCTAACCCTCACCACCCCTGGGCTTCCCGTTTTCTCTTGTGTTTTCAAACGCTTCAACCCAGTTCGTATTTCTTCGCCTATGTGATTTTTCCTGTATTAGTCCCCAGAACAACGAGATAACCACATTGAGATCAGACTGGCTAATCAGGCATACGTAACTGATGAACTTGTATTCACTAATCACAGTGAACGTAAAGGAGAAGAGGTACAAATTATAGGTATTTTGGGGCAATGTTTTTGTTTGGGGGGGGAGGGGAGGCACCTGGGGCGTAGTGGCGGGAAGTTGTGTCAGGGGGGGAGGGGCTGTGATGGACGATGGGGTTAATTCAAAACTCCAGCGTCAAAACATCGCGGTGAAAAATTATGCTGAACCAAGGTGGACGTGTGGTAGATTATGGAAGAGGAGGAGGAAGAGGAAGAGGAGGAGGAGGAGGAGGAGGAGGAGGAGGAGGACGGCGGATATACAGGTGGGGGAAAGAATGAAGGAAGGTATTATGGGAGGAAATATTGTGGATGGCGAAGGTTGAAAGGGTAGGGTTGTGTGGTGAAGTGGTTGTATCGGTGGTTGTGTCATGTGATGAGAGGGAGGAGGGCGAGCGGCCCTAGGTGAAGGTGGGTCTGCGTCATGGCTGTTTGATCTGTTCATGTAAGGGTGGTGAGGGGGCGTAATGTCAGGGTCTTGGAGTGGTCGTCTTGTAAGGTGTTGTGGCTGTGATCATCTCTCTCTCTACTGTACAGGAGGGGAGTTTTCTGCTCTTGAGGCCCTCATCTCTTGAGCTTTCTCTACAAACATACATTAAAGATTTCATCACCAATTTATTCCATTCATTCACCGGTGGGGTACACTTTAAAAGTAATTCCTTACATCCTTTGTAACAAGGTCCTTGCTTAATTTCATGTCATGGCTTCTTCTTGTTCTATCCCGTCACCCTTCGAAGAACTGTTCACTGTCGACTCCGTCAAACTGGTTTAAAAACTTTAGGTTATGATCAGGTTAACATTTACTCTTCTCTCATAAACTGTAGGCAAATCTGAGATTCCAATCTTTCCCTGTAACTCAGCTCTCGAATTTCTCATACATAGATTCCTGCAGCTTATATCCTGCAAGATCCCATTCACATCCAGGTATTTCCTGCACTGTGTCCCATCCTTATTACTTTACCCTCATTTCGGGCTGGATTCCATCAACCAAGTATTAGACCAATTTTGGAAAGTGTCTAGGTCCCCTTGTAAGTTCATGCAGTCCTCCTCGCTTTTCATTTTCCTCATGATCTTGGTATCATCTACAAACATATTCAGGTAGGAGTCCAGTTTTGCTGGCAAGTCATAATACACTGATCATGAAAAACGATGGTTTCAGAAAAGATCCTGGAGGCATGCCACTAGTGACAACCAATTTGAAGAAGGTTGGTCTGACATGTGTCTTTTGTTCCCTTCTACGAAGATGATCTGTCTAACGAATTAGTCTACCTTTTATTCCTAGCTGGAGATCCAGCTTCTTTGCCAACCTCGTTTGTGGTTCAGTGTCAAATACTTTCTAAAAGTGCAGATTGACAATCAATCCGGCCTCCAGTTCTTTCTAAAATGGAGCTCCCTCTCTCATAGATAGAGGTCGGTTACACATGTTCTACTCTCCCTTCCTGGAGTAGTTTCTCCGCTTCAATTTGCTTTATGATTATCCTTTTCAGTACCTTGTAGATCCTGTTTGTCAGGGAGATTAGTCTATAGTTTCATCTTCCACTCTTCTATCACTATACCTTTTTCTAGCGACATCTTGACTTGGACCCATGAGCCTTATATAGGTCAAGACCCTCTAGTATTATGCACGAGTCTTTTCTAGGTGTTTCAGTGCTTTCCAAGACCTCCTCCCCACTCCATCTCACTGGTGTTGAGGCTATAGTGTCTTCCATCAAGAAGAAAACACTTGACCTTGTGATTCAGTTCGCCACATATCCTTACATCATCCTCTTCACCTCTTCCCTCAGAGTTCCTTAAGCTGATCAGTTGCTTTCTATCAGATAACTTACTCTTGATGAACTTGTGGGAAAGCTTTAGGGCGTCTCCTTCCTTGTCCACATTATTCTTTCCAAAGTTCCTTTGTTCCTCTTTTCTTATCCTGCTATACACTCATTACCTGCACTCTTGTACCTCGCAAGTCCTAGCTGGCTTGCCCACTGTCTGTCCACTACCGTCCTCACAGCATGTCGCTCAGCTGCTCTGCTTCCTGGCGTCATTTACTGAACTACAATTCTCTCTTTCTCAACGTTCCTTTTCTTTTTTTTCTTTTATCTGGGGCTTCAGGTACCCCACCTTCCTTCTCCTTCACTGTCAATTTCACAAGATCTTCCACCACAATGCCTTAGTTCCTAGCTACTGAGGTCCATTTCCCGATCGACATGACCATGGCGTTATTAATCAAATCTATCATCCTGTTGCTTTTATTGCGTTTTATGCCAACACATCTGGAATTTCTCTTCTTTTAATTCTAGTTATGGTTTATGAAGCATCTTCTATGCGTGGTTGACATCCCTCTGGTACCGGTGCGTAAACCTGTACATCTGTCTACGATAAGACTCATTCGCCATGTTTATGACCACACCATCATATCGTTTGAATCTTCTGACGGTCATCTTTTGCACTGGGTTACATTTCTTAACTTCGAGTCGTCGTCAAATACCGAGGTTTTGCTGGCGAGTCCTGCCTCCTGGTGGGTGAGGTAGATGATGGAAAGTGTAGGTCCCAGCGATGAGCCTTGGGGAACCAGTGAGCTGTCATATTTCCTGTGTTGTGAACATTAATCACAACAACCTTTTGAGGTGATTCTTTATCGAAGGCGATATCTATCAAGGCGCTATTTTTGAGACCCGGTTATCATATGTATGTGAATAAAGAGATCAATAATGTTCGTTAAATTTGATCCATTATTTCGATAAAGATGTTAATGGTCGATTATCAGTCGGTTAGGGTTGTTATGTTGTGTGGTAAGATGGTTGTTGTTGTGGTAGTGGTATCTGGCGAGGTGGCTGTGGTGGTGACGGTTGTGTGGTGAACTAGTTGTGGTTGTGTTGTGCGATGAGGCGGTTGCTGTGGTGGTAGTGTTGTGTCGTGGGGTGATTGTGTAAGTGTTGTGTGGTGGGGTGGTTGTGGTAGTGTGTAATGGGGTGGTGAGGTAGGGCTAGTGTTGTGTAGTGAGGTGGTGGTTGTAGCGTGTGGTGAGGTTGTGGTTACAACAATGTTTTTTTGTCCAGGGGACAGACGTCGAGAGACGCCATCACATGGAATATATTACCCCGAAAAACCATCCGAATATTTTCCCGGTTGACTCGTTTATTAACCACAGGAGAGTCACTGTTAAAACCACAGGAGGGACACTGTTTAAACCACAGTAGAGACACTGTCAGAACCAAAGGAGGGACACTGTTTAACTGGCTTTTAAACTGAGCCTCCAAACATACAGTCAATGACAGCCCAGTGTATGACGCAAGCATAACCCTGATCTATGGCTGTACTAATATCTAAGTGTAAACATTCAGAAGCGCTCGCTCAATAGAGACGTACACGCGCGTATAGATTTATACATGTATACATAAGGGGTGGGAGGGAATTTGATGGACAGCGGCAGATGGTGAAACTCAGGCAATGTGGGAACCCTCTGGACCGGCAGCTGGTGCAGCTCAGGCGAAGTAAGAACTCCATCTCCACCAGCTGAGGAGCCACAAGCGGTTTAGGAATTCCAACATGACCAGCTGAGGAGCCACAGACAGTGTAAGAAAATAACAGCACCAGCTGAGGAGCCACAAGCAGTGTAGGAACCCCCAGCAGCACCAGCTGGGGCCACAAACAGTGTAGGAACCCCTAGCAGCACCAGCTGAGAAGCCAAAAGCAGTGTAGGAGCCCCCAACAGCACCAGCTGTGGAACCACAAACAGTGTAGGAACCCCCAACAGCACCAGCTGTGGAGCCAGAAGCAGTGTAGGAACCCCCTAAAGCACCAGTGGATGAAGCACAGACAGCGTAAGGATCCCACTCCCCCATCCCCCTCAGCACACCATCTGGGACCCAGGAGACAGCTGGTCGTCAGGAGAGGGCGGGGATGACGAAGCTGGTGCAAAAGCTGACCTCATCCCTACCCTATATATTTACTGTCAATAGCTGGAGCACAGAGGTCCATTAGGTGGGGGGCCACAATGACAGTGTATTCCTCAGTGTCAATACAGTAATCTAGCCTTAACTGCATCTCGTACGTCATGCCAGTATCGGGTCGGGCCCTATGAGAGATGACAGGTGCTTAAGGAAGCCATTTTGGGGTGTGAAATGAGGCCGTTTGTCAAGACACGCGGTAATATCGCGACACCAAAGGGCCGACCTCCTTCCACACTCCCTCGTCGGCTTCCACTGTCTTACACACACTCCTCGCCACGTTGGATGTCGTCCCTCCCTCGCCACCACGCAGACGCTCCCCCCCCCCCTCCTCCTCCTCCTCCTCTTCCTCCAGCAGTTAAGACACCTTTGCGGACTACGAACCACAGGGCCTCACCAGGAGAACTTGGAGGGTCGTCCTCGACTCTCCGTCAGACTTAAAAAAAAAGAAGAGCAGGTGAGTATACAAATCGTCTTCGTGAAATCCTACTCGGATAAAAGAGACCAGAAGACCTGGTCTGAGCGTCGTCCACACCACCAGGTTCCTCCTCCCCTCAGGCAACAACCCTGCTCCCTCCTCCCTCCCTCCCTCCCTGAACGAAAGCGAGGCGTCGCGAGCGAAGAGAGTCCCCCGCAGGAGTAATATGGAACCATAATATTAAGTCATACTTCAGTGGCCCGGCTAACATATTGCGGAAATGGCTTCGGTCGTAATGGAGCTCGTAAGAAAGACTAGCGCCTGGTCAAGAGTGTCTTCAAGAATATAATGCGGGTGTGCGATTCTCGGAGCGTTCAATATGTTTGCTACGGTTTTATCCTCTTGGCTGAGTGGTAGGGAGGGAGTGAGGGAGGGGAGGATAGCTGCGCTGCTGCTGGGGAGAGGGAGGGAGGGAGGGACAGCCGCCATGCGTCCTGGCGCAACAGTCTGCGGTGCTGGGGAGCGGGGCAACCCCGTACCACTGCCCGGAGTGCTTGAGGCTCGCGGGCCTCGTTCGAGATCGTGAAGGTAGTTTGGGGTCGTGGTGACGACTCTGGTTGGGTGCTTGACCCGCTGGCAATAGTGCTGGCTTGGCAGATGTGTTGGCGAAGGTTATACCCGCTTGGGTCTTGCATGTTCTCTGCACCTATTGTGTATGTTGCTATTATCATACGCAGATGTGTATGTATGTCGGCATGTACGTATGTGTATGTATGTTGGCATGTACGTATGTGTATGTATGTATGTTTGTTGGTGTATGTGTATTTGTATGTGACATAGATATATATACATGATTTATCGACTACATACAAAGTTGGATGCATGCGTGCATGGAGTCACCGAATGAAGGAATCACACACACACACACACACACACACACACACACACACACACACACACACACACAAAGGCGCGCGCGCGCGGAACACATATACAAATCCAAAAGTTGTATGATCGTAGAGAAATTTCAATTTATGGCTCCCAGCCTGTGCAGAACTTCCTGACGCCCAGTACAAATAGTTAATCACACACATATGAACCAACCCTGACAGACAGACAGACACATACATGTTGGCGCGGTGGTTGGCATCACAACCCGTGAATCTCACTATCCCAGGTTCGAGTTCCGGACAGGGTAGCCGGCTCATAGCCGACCCAACTGTTTATTCTCTCCTTAAGGGTCGATATGTTATGTTTATCATTATCATTATCAATTACCATTATCATTATTATCATCATTATTATTACTATTACTACTCCTTTTAATGAAGCTCCTGCAGCTTCAAAGTTGCGCTACAATCAGCAGCAGGGGAAAGGACGACTCTTTTATGGTGAGAAGCTCTTTAACAAGATCATCCGTTGTGTGTGATACAATCTCACTAAAGGGAAAGAAACATACGATTGAAACTGAGCGTCTGTGGCTTCAAACTGACACACACACACACACACACACACACACACACACACACACACACACACACACACACACACTGATGGACTGATCTTACGAGTCGGGTATGGAATCTAATGTCTATAAGTGAGAAGATTCACATATCGTTAGTATAAACGATGAGGCAAACTACAGTCCAAATTCTTTTGAGCTTAAGAACGTAACGGAGGAAAATGACATGGGTGTAGTAATCTCTGGTGACCTAAGAGCTAAGTGGGCTGTGCACTACAGCAGTGAAATGGACGAACAACATCTTTGGATTCAGAGGTAAAGACTTTCGAATTTAAGGCTTGGATATTCGTCCTTACAGCTCACTAGCGTGTCTCCATCTTTGAATATTGTCCTCCGTTTTGGTCAACCAGCTTGAAAAAGACGTAGAATGGAGCCAACTGCCACGGTGGATTCCCTTACTGAGAAACAAGCTCCATGAAAGCGGATTGAGAATCACCCAAGGCTTCTACAGCCTCGATCAAACAAGCTACTTCAGGCTTGATTGGTCTGATCTCATTCGTAGTCGTGGATACAAACTCGTAGGCAAAGGCTTCGTCTCGAAAGGGGGTTACGTTCTTTTTCTTCAACGGGATCGTTAACATATGGAACAATCTGCCAATTAGAGTGGTTGAAAGAAACACCAATAGACACGTCGGAGGACAGACTTGACCAATGGTTCGCTTCAAGTCTATACGACTGTCATCATCTGCTGCTCCTCAGCTTCGTAAAGAATCTACAAGTCTTCGTCTTTAAAGCATCTGTATGCTTCTCTGACCTCACTACACTAATGTTCTCCTCTCGCCTCACAAACACACTCGAAAGCACCCATGAACTTGTTGCTGTTTGAGTTTCTTTGTATTCCTTTATATTTCTTTGTCTTACGCACACACACACACACACACACACACACACACACATATATATATATATATATATATATATATATATATATATATATATATATATATATATATATATATATATATATAATGTGCATAGTTAAGACAAGGTAAATATTCAAGGTTAAGATACGGGGGGCAACAGGAGTCTAAAACTCTCCTCGTAAAACACAAAAAGTAATCACAAGGAGTAGTCACACACACACACACACACACACACACACACACACACACACACACACACACACACACACACACACACACTCAAATATCAATACATACTCATAACTGTAGCAAGAAAAACAGAGTGTAATAATAGCAACTGTCAGGACACGGGGGCGATAGAAATATAATATACACACCAAAAATACTTCCCTGAACAACCCACTGGGCCATAAGTACAGGAAGGGGAGGGGGGGGGTGTGAGGGAAGGGAGGGGAGGGAGGGAGGGGGATGGTTGTATCACAATGAAATACCCCTCAACACTTGAAGAAATGTGTTCGCTCGACACCAACGCTCCAAGACACGGGGTGGAGAAGACCCGACGCCTTCTCCCCACCCTCCCCCCCTCCCGCTGCAAGACACACACACACACACACACACACACATACACACACAAGCGCGCGCGCCTCTTGCAGGCCTTGCTGTGGTGCGGGATACCATCATTTAACCATGTTATGGCTACGTCTTCATTGGATGATCTTTGAGCTCCGGGACATACTATGAATGCAGGGAGAAAACAACCATCTCCTCCCTCCCTCCTCCCCCAATTCAAGTGAGTGTAGAAATAAAAACAGAAATAGATCGGTTCCCACCCCCCTCTTACTTTCATGGGGAGGGGGGAAGAAGAGGAGGTGGAGGAGGAGGAGGAGGAGTGGGAGGGGGCAGTCGACACAAGCTCCCACAGGCGATAAAAATGCACTTGGCGTAGTTTATGGGGGTGTGGGATATTGCTTCCAAGAAAAGAGGGGGGGATCTGGAGACAGTGTAGCGGCTCGCCCAGTTCCTGAGATGTCCCACAGGACTTCATTGTCAGCCCCGCCTTTTATGGCCCCTAAATCCTAGCAGACGTCCTTTCCCATCAGCCACCACCACCACCACTACCGCTCCCTCCCTCTCTCTCTCTCTCTCTCTCTCTCTCTCTCTCTCTCTCTCTCTCTCTCTCTCTCTCTCTCGTCGTGAGGACCATTTACACCTGTTTTCCCTTCTCTCCATTCTCTCTCTAGCCGGTGTTATAACCACGACCCGTTTACTGTCCCCACCCTCGCCTGCTCTCTCTCTCTCTCTCTCTCTCTCTCTCTCTCTCTCTCTCTCTCTCTCTCTCTCTCTCTTAGTCTAAGGTGGTCGACTTTAGCGAGAATTTCCCTGTGGCTGCCCCTCTTCCCCATCAACACTTCCCTGTGGCTGCCCCTCCCCTTCAATACCTCCTGTAGCTCCCCCTCCCCATCAACACCCCACTGTAGTTCCTCTTCCCCTTCAACATTCACCTCAACATTCAGGAGGATCCATCGAGGACCTGACCTATGCAACGTCTCTCTCCCTCCATCATCTCTCGCTTGCCACCCATTCCTCCTGCTTGTCTCCCTCGTCGTCTGTCTCGCTTCCCTCCCTCCACCTGTCCCTGGCTACCCGTCTAAACACCCCTTCCCTGTCATCATCGTACAGTAACCCTCCCTTCGTCACATGCTCCCTCACTAGCCCGTTCTCCCTTCACCTTCCTCCCTCACTCCATCTCTCTACAACATCTTCGTCTGTGATGACCTGCGTCTCTTACTCTTCCTTGATCTTCCATGTCCACTTCTATGTCTCCTCCCTTGCCACTGCTCTCATAGCCTCCAGGAACTGTCCTCTCCCACAGCTGCTGGTGGCCTGCCCTCCCCCACAGCTGTTGGGGGTGGGGACGGAAGGGATGGACTGCTCTCCCCCAATGCTGTTGGGGGTGGTGGAGGACTCCCCCTCCAACTAGTGGTGGGGGTTGTGGGTGGTATGCTGCCCTCCCCTCCTCAGCTGCTGGTGGTGGTGGTGGACTGCTCCACCCCTCCCTTCCTCAGCTGGTGGTGGTGGTGGTGGACTGCTCCGCCCCTCCCTTCCTCAGCTGGTGGTGGTGGTGGTGGACTGCTCCGCCCCTCCCTTCCTCAGCTGGTGGTGGTGGTGGACTGCTCCGCCCCTCCCCTCCTCAACTGGTGGTGGTGGTGGTGGTGGTGGTGGTGGTGGTGGAGGGGTCTTGGGTTGTGAGGTATGAGGAGGGTGGAGCAGTGTGTCACCACAGGAGACACACCAGCCTGGCACCAGAGGGGGGGGGGGTGGTATGGGGTGGGGGTGGGGCTGGGTGGGGTGGGGGTAGGGGGCCAGATTGGCGAGTCCCATGTCTGCTGGTTATAACGACAGAAATACATGTCTGTCTGTCCGTCTTCCGTCTCTTACATATCTTCTCATTATGTCTGTTTGCCAGTCTGTCTGTCTTTTGTCTCTTTCATTTCTTATCTCTCTAACTGTTTCTTTGCCTGTCTGTCTGTCTTCTGTCTCTTTCATTCCTTATCTATCTGTTTGTTTGCCTGTCTGTCTGTCTTCTGTCTCTTTCATTCCTTATCTATCTGTCTGTTTGCCTCTGTCTCTCTGTAATTCCGTCATTGTGTGTCTGTCCGTCTTTGTTCCTCCAGAATCCTTATCTTACTATCTCTTTATCTCTCTTGACGCATATATTTCCCCACTGTCTCTCTGTGTATCTCTCATCTCCCCATTTTGTCTCCCACTCCGAACGAAACAGATGTACGTCAGTCACGAACAAAAAGATTAGTGCACGAACAGGTCGGGGGGTTTAGCGCGTGGCGCTCACCGCAGGCGAGGCCAAGGTTGCGGAGAGCGAGTCGCGTGAGTTACCCCGCTGACCTGTGCTATATATATATATATGAGAGAGAGAGAGAGAGAGAGAGAGAGAGAGAGAGAGAGAGAGAGAGAGAGAGAGAGAGAGAGAGAGAGAGAGAGAGCACAGCATACACTACGTCATCACCAGACCCCCCCCCCCCAAGTTAAAAAGCCAGCAGTACCCTGTTTGGACACCACCACCGCCCCCCCCCCTCATCATCCAACCCCCCCCCAGCAAGCAACCTTGCCCCCCCAGTCGTCACCCCCCCGACCCACCCACAGAAGAGTGCCCCCCCACCCCCCACCCACCCCCCCCCTGGAGGCCCGCGATAAGAAAGACGTAGATGAAGATGGATTAGTCCTGTGTCTAGAGCCTTGATCAGCTGGTCATCTAAATGTCGTCAAAGTGAAGCTGGACGCCTCTCACTGCCTGGCTGGCCGGCTGCCTGGCTGGCTGGTTGACTGACTGGTTGTCTGTCTGGTTGGTTGGTTGACTGGCTGGCTGGCTGTCTGGCTGGCTGGCTGTCTGGCTGTCTGGTTGTCTGGCTGGCTGGCTGGCTGGCTGTCTGGTTGTCTGGCTGGCTGGCTGGCTGGCTGGTTGGCTGACTAGGTAGTTGACTGGGTGGGTGGTTGACTGGGTAGTTGACTGGGTGGGTGGTTGACTGGTTGACTGTCTGGGTAGCTGATTAGCTGCACGACTGGTTGAGTGGCTGGGTGTGAATGCTGATGCTGTTTAATCTCTGGTTGATCAATTATCACGGTACACCAGGTGCCTTGTGGGGGGGGGGAGCTTACGTCCTCCACACACAATGTATCACATGTGTACATTATGTATGACAGACACATACATACACATACTTAACCCACCCCTCTATAGCATGTGTATACATACATACACATATATAACCCACCCCTTTCCAGCATATGTACACATACATACACATACATAACCCACCGTACCCCAGCATATGTATACGTACACATACATAACCTACCCCTACCCAGGATATGCATACATACATACACACACATTACCCGCTCCTCCAAGCATATGTACACATACATACACATACATAACTTACCCCTCCTCAGCATATGTATACAGTCATACATAAAGGAACACATTCCTATTTCCACAAGAACTCAAAAATCATGTATACACATTGGTAAATAAACATTAGATAATGTACAGTGTGCAGGTATTACAAAATCTATATGTACACTGTACAGGTGTTGTATAATCCATGTGTGTGTGTGTGTGTGTGTGTGTGTGTGTGTGTGTGTGTGTGTGTGTGTCTATATTCACTATAGCCCTAGTGACTCAGGCTGATTGACTAACTCCCCTCCTATATGTGAGCATAGGGAAGTGGCCAGCCACCACCACAAACACCACATCTGCCGCCACTACCACCACCACCACTACCCCTCACCATCACCACTACCACCACTACCACTACCACCACCACCCTCACATCACCACTGCCACTACCCCCACTACCACCACTGCCATTACCACCACCACTACCACCATCACCACTACCCTCACATCACCAATTCCACTACCACCACTACCACCATCGCCATTACTACCACCACCACCCACCACCACTACCCTCGCATCACCACTGCCACTACCACCACCACCACCGCCACTACCACCGCCACTACCTCTGCTGACGCAGCTAAAAACGATAATTCCGTGACAGCGTCAGTAGTGAGGGAGGGAGGGAGGGAGGAACCAACTGAAGGAGGGCTGACGAAGATTGATGCTTGGCCGGGTATAGCAGATCCCTTATCACCGTCGACCATCGCTGTCGATACCAGAGGTCGACGACAGGAAATAAACAGCTGGGGAGAGGGGAGAGGGGAGAGGGGGGAGTGGAGTGTTGGAGGTGTTGGGGAAGCGGTTGTGGGGTCGGGCCTAGCAGGTGGGGAAGGGGTTAGTGAGGAGGAGGAGGTGCTTGGGGAGGGTAAAGAACATGATGGGGAGATAACATGGGGAGGATAATCAAGGAAAAAATAGGACAAGGAAGGGTAAAAAGGGGAGAAGGTTTCAAAGGGGGTTAAGGAGGCGAAGTCTTGTTTGGGGAGAAGAGAGGGAGGGAGGGAGGGAGGTTAGCAAGGTGAAGCTATGTGGGGAGGTACGACAGATGGTGGGGAGGGTTTGTCAGACAAGAAGGGAGGGCCTGAGTCGGGGAGTAAAGTGGGTAGAACTTGGCTGTGGCTACAGGAGAGTCGGGGAGCAGAGTGGGGAGAACTTGGCTGTAGCCAAGGGAGAAAGAACTCGGTGGGGGAGCTGCCAGAGGGGAGAGGGCTGTGAGGGAGGGTGTCTGTGAGGGAGGAGGACTGTGAGGGTGGGTGTCTCTGAGGGAGAAGGACTGTGAGGGAGGGTGTCTGTGAGGGAGAAGGACCGTGAGGGAGGGTGTCTGTGAGGGAGAAGGACCGTGAGGGAGGGTGTCTGTGAGGGAGAAGAACCGTGAGGAAGGGTGTCTGTGAGAGAGAAGGACTGTGAGGGAGGGTGTCAGTGAGGGAGAAGGACCGTGAGGGAGGGTGTCTGTGAGGGAGAAGGACTGTGAGGGAAAGTGTCTGTGAGGGAGAAGGACTGTGAGGGAGGGTGTCTGTGAGGGAGAAGGACTGTGAGGGAGGGTGTCTGTGAGGGAGAAGGACTGTGAGGGAGGGTGTCTGTGAGGGAGAAGGACTGTGAGGGAGGGTGTCTGTGAGGGAGAAGGACTGTGAGGGAGGGTGTCTGTGAGGGAGGAGGACTGTGAGGGAGGGTGTCTGTGAGGGAGAAGGACTGTGAGGGAGGGTGTCTGTGAGGGAGAAGGACCGTGAGGGAGGGTGTCTGTGAGGGAGGGTGTCTGTGAGGGAGGGTGTCTGTGATGAAGGGACTCTCTGTAGGATCGTGTCTGTTAGGGAGGGAACAGGTCTGTCTGTGAAGGTGTGTGTGTGTACGCTCAATGTGATGCCCTTGAAGGAAGATGTCTGTCTGATGGATGGTGTCTGTGAGGCAGGACGAGAGCGAGGGAGGGGGAGAGTGTATAGGACCGTGTCTGTGAGAGATGTTAGGGTGGGGAGGAAGATGGGAATGGGTGAGAGGAGGAGGATCAGAAGGTGTGTGTGGGGGGGGGAGAATGTAATCCCAAGGTCAAGGGAGAGTCTTGGGTGATGGGGGGGGGGGGAAGAAGAGGGGGGAGATGGCTGATGGGGAAGAGGAGCGGAGTGGTCGTTGGGGAGAGGAGAGGGACGGTTAATAAGGGAGAGGAAAGGGATGGTTTGTGGTGGAGAGGAAAGGGGAGGGTTGGTGGGGAGAGGAGAATGGTGGTTCATGGGGGAGAGGAAAGGGGAGGGTTGGTGGGGAGAGGAGAATGGTGGTTCATGGGGGAGAGGAAAGGGGTGGTTCATAGGGGGAGAGAAGAAGGGTGGTTGATGGGGAGAGGAGAGGAGTGGTTGATGAGGGAGGGAAGAGAAATGGCTGGTGATGTAAAGGAGAGGGGAGAGTGATAGGGGGGGAGAGAACTGGGGTGGTAATAGCACCATGTTCACCCCGAGATGCACGGCAGAGCAGAGAACATGACCTGTGAACTTGTATGATTGTATGACACATTTATAAATAGCAAGACCAACATATGTTTGTGTCATAGAAGGATGGGGGAAACCTGGCATCTGGTGTCAGACGGTGCCATGTGACACTCGTACCTGTGCCACAGAGGGTCATGCAACCCTCTCATTCGTGTCAAGAGTGTCAAGTGACCTTGGGTGACGTGTCAGACGGGGGTCATGCAGCCCTGTCATTTGTGTCAGAGAGCGTCAAGTGGTTCTAGTTCATGTGTCATGGAGGTTTTACATAATCTTAACTCGTGTGTCGGAAGGGAAGATTAAAGGAAATCATGAGGTTGGAGAAGTTAATGTGTTTGGAGGAGGAGGAGGAGACGTTGGAGTGGCTGGGAGAGGGGAGGTGTTTGGCGAAGGTCGAGAGAGTAGGTGATGGAGGAGCCAAAGGAGTGGGGTATTGGAGGGACCAAGAGAATGTTTGTTAGAGAGGTCCAGGGATGGGGTGTTGGAGGGGCTAAGGAATGGGGTTTTGGAGGCAGAGAAAGCAGGAGGAGAAAATGAGGTGGTGTTAGGGAGAAGTATCACTTGTTCCTCATTGTGAGTGTAACTCCCGTCCAACTGGGGGTCCTGGGGGAAATGAGAGAGAGAGAGAGAGAGAGAGAGAGAGAGAGAGAGAGAGAGAGAGAGAGAGAGAGAGAGAGAGAGAGAGAGAGAGAGAGAGAGAGAGAGAGAGAGAATCTGGTTGGTCCAAGGAACAATGAGGAAGAGAACAAAGAGACAGAGGAAGAGTATATTGCTGGCAGGTGAAGGACGAGAGGGAGGGAGAGAGGGGGGGGGGGATAGAGGTCCCGTGGGTGGTGGTGGGGGGAGGGAGGGGGCACAGGGGAGGGGAGGGGAGGGGAGGGGAGGAGGGAGGGTCAGATTTATGTGGTAGGACAGCCGGACGCTGAGGGTGTCGGCAACCCCATGATGGGTGGCCCGAGGGAGGGGGGTCGGGAGGGGAGCCCTGTGTGTGTGTGTGTGTGTGTGTGTGTGTGTGTGTGTGTGTGTGTGTGTGTGTGTGTGTGTCTATAATTGTTTCTTTGTACTGTGCAGGGAGGGAGTGGTACACTCGTGGGTCTCCCCATATATCTTGTCCTTTCCTCACCAACAGACAGCGTCTTAAACCCCTGTATGATGTCCACATTCACTTCGTCAAAGCTCACTTTCGTCCAGCCCTTCAGTTGATAACCTCACGTTATGTCCGCTGGTTGTTCTGTCTCTGCGTCACTGATCAAGTCACTCGCTGCTCTTCTGTCTTCCGTGGTGAATGAATTCATGGCCTCTAAACCTCTCCCTGTAACTCAGCTTTCTTAAGTACCGCCAACGTTACTCTCCTATGGACCTTCTCTATTTTTTTCCCTTTGCGAATATTTCTGAATATTTCGTTATGTACGTAAATGCGACTCAAATATTTGGAATCAGGCAATGTGTCTCCTTTATAATTCTCCTAAGGCATGGCGCTAGCGACAGGTTGGGTAAAAATGCCAAGTCCCTCACACACATGGATTCCTGCAGGACAGTTCTTGTTGGATTTTGTCCATATACAGCTTTTCTCTCACACTGTCCCATACTCATTACTTTGTATCTACTTGGGTTGAATTTCACTTGCCCATGGATCAAACCAAACTGTTAGGGAAGTTTTACCTTTAACATATTTCCATAATACTTCCCTGGCAATATCCTTCCCTCATAGTACGTGTTGATTCCTACCGACAGTTGAGCCAGAGGGAGAGGTGGTTGGGGAGGTGTCTCCAGCTTTACTCTTCTATTTCTACCACACTCTAGGCAAAATATTATGGAAATTCTCGTCATAGATCGTCTCTTTTCATCAGTCCCTATGTATTGCATGTACCACTTTTAGAGTTTGTCTAGATCCCCTTGTAAGATGATGCAATCCTTATAGGTCTTCACTATTCTCATGACTCTGACATCATATGTATCCATATTCCCGTATGGATGCAGACCTGACAAGTCATCAGTATGGATAAAGAAGAGCGCTGGTCTCAGGACCCAGTTTGGGGAACACCAGTGATGGTCCCCAACACTTTCCATGAGGACTCCACTGCTAGGCGTCCTCTGTTCTCTCCCACTAATGAAATTCTCTTTCAGTCGAAGGTATCTCTCCGTCGTTCCTGCCTAAAGATTTAGCTTCCTTACCAAACTACTGCATGGCACAGTGTCAAATGCTTTCTAACAATCCAATTACACGTACGCCACCTAACCTATTCTTTAGTCGTACACGGAGCTCACTCTCTCATAGAAGTCGAAGAAGTTTGAACATATGACCTCCTTCCTCTGAAAATGTGTTCTCTCACTGAGGCCAATCTTTGTCTGCAAACAGACAACTAATTCATAATTACTTTTTCTAGTATTCCACAGGCCAGGCTTGTCAGAGAGACTGGTGTGTTTGTGTGTGTGTGTGTGTGAAACCTGAACATTGATCAACCTTCATTTTGATACATCATCACACACTCAACTCCATCATTCTATTATCCTCCTTCACTCTAAATCTCAACCAACAGCGCCCGTTCCTCTCTAGCTGTCTACATTCATCAAATACTGTCTCCATCTATCTGTACCATCATCCCCTACACCCCCCCCCAAAAAAAAAAATATCATGTTCATCCCCCACCTCCATCTCGCTATTCTACACCCTCAATCAATCCCTCTCTCTCTCTCTCTCTGTTACTCCCTCCATCACACCGGACCTTCCTTCCATCACGGCCATCATGCTGGGCTTCCATCAATTCCTCCCCCCCCCCCGACGCCATCTTCACTACACAGCTCGCCAAAATCGTTATCCTGTCTCGTCCATCGTCTTCAGAAAGCGTCGGCACAACGTCTGCACCAGATAATTTACAGTTTATTGTTTACAGACCCTATCCGGCCAGGGTGCTCGTCGGCATTACTGGCTGTAAATGCGATTTACAAGCTCAAACGACGCTGTTAGATAGAGGTGTGTGTGTGTGTGTGTGTGTGTGTGTGTGTGTGTGTGTGTGTGTGTGTGTGTCTAGAGAGTAATTTACATTTTTGTTTACAAGGATTATGATTTACAGAATACACTTGTTCTCCAGAAGGGGACCACAGACCCCCACGTACATGGCTGAGGTTGTGCACACGTGAGGTCAAGAAGCAAACCCCACATTTTGTATACAATATCACGCCACCAGATCCCCCGTTCTGGTAATATAACAACTCCGCAGAATGTATGACCTCCTCCTCCTCCTCCTCCCCAACACACACACTTCGTAATGACAACAGAAGTTGTGGGAAGTAGGTGGCAGTCCCATCCCTTCTTACCACAGTAACCCCTGTGAGACCGTGTTGTTGAGTTAGTGTGACGAAGCTTTGGCGTTGGTTGACCAGCTGATGGATGGATGACAACGAACCTCTTGGCGCCTTTGCACTGTTGCTTGCCCTCTGGTGTGTGTCGACCCGTCGTCGGGTCAGGTCGAAGCGGTCGCTCATCACGCGGTCATGCTACGTCAACCTTGGGCAGTTAGTATACGTCCTTCAGCCAATAAAGGGGAGCATGGCACTCACATCCACCGGGGGGAGAGAGAGAGAGAGAGAGAGAGAGAGAGAGAGAGAGAGAGAGAGAGAGAGAGAGAGAGAGAGAGAGAGAGAGAGAGAGAGAGAGCAACGTCAAATCTCTTCATATACCTTTCATATACAACGCCCTGGACGCTCATGATTTTTTTTTTATATAAAGTTAATGATACATTAAGGAGATTTACCTGCACCTGTTTACCCTCTCCCGCCTGAGTGAGGCAGTGCCACCAACAGCTGATCTTACACATAATATATTTCATGTTGTAAACAGATCTGTGATGTAAGGCTAGGCCTCCCCGTCTACGCGTAAAGGAACGATGGTCCTACAAGGAAGAGATGGTGTCTGCTCCGACGCAGGAATGTCTGTAGTGTGCCTACCTTCGACGCGGGAGAGAGAGAGAGAGAGAGAGAGAGAGAGAGAGAGAGAGAGAGAGAGAGAGAGAGAGAGAGAGAGAGAGAGAGAGAGACTGTGTGGGAACTTTTTTGGATATGTGTCTTTAAAACAGCCATGGTCGACTCCCGTATCCCGAGGAGGTCGTCAGGTCTCAGGTTAGGGTAAGCTCTCGAGCTAAGGACGAGGTGGGACTTGTGGCGCTCCAAGAATACAAGAACCTCAGAGTAACGTGGGATGGGGTGACTCTCTTATCTTTAGGACGGTCAAATTTTGTATGTGTATCCTCCTTCCTCCCAGCCATATGGCCTCATTAGATCTCCCTCCCTCTAGTCTCTCGAAGTCCCCCGAAGTCTTTCCCCCTAGAGCCAGTAGTTCCCTTTCTTGGCCAGAGCCTTCACTAGGTAAGGATCGAAGCCCTTGCATTTTGATTCCTAACTCACCCCATGCAGTCTTCTCCCTTCTTCCATAACTCTTAGCTATCTCGCCGCCCTTTTCTCTTTCTCCCTAAATCTTCGCACAGTCTTCTCCCTGCCTTCCCTTCGCTTCCCCCTGCCCCAGCGCCCCTCCCCTTCCTGCCCTGCCCCAGCCAGCTGATGGGTCCCCGTCAGCGTGGGGTCGGCGGCTTGTCTCTTGTCACTCACCTTATGACACAAGGAAATTAACACCCACGCTCCTACCACCCCGCTGATAAGCTGATAACCGGCCAGCCGTGGTGGTGGTAGTGGAGTGGTTGGTGATAGTGATGATGATGGTGAAGGTTAGAAGCATTCCTCACCATCAGATGTGATGGTGACGCATTCCTCACCATCAGAGGTGATGGTGACGAGGCTGATGGACTAGAGAGAGAGAGAGTCGTCGATCACATCCACGACACGTCGTCGGCGTCTGTGATCCTCCATGTCCAACCCTTAACCACTGCGCCATCTGCCCTCCGCCCACAAGCCCCATTCCCTCCACGACTACCTACCCTCCCTCCCTTCCCTCCCAATCTTCCCCGTAATCTTCCCTCCTTTACCCTCCACCACAAATCCATTCGCCACCCATCCCCTCCCCTCGCGCCTCCCTGCACCGGTGTTGTGTGAAGGCAAGCTTATTCAGACCTATGATAGCCTCACATCAGCAGTCGGGAAGCTCATTCGAAATTTCTCGCTTAGGTAAATGGGAATCATTTCCTTCTGAGCTGCTCAAGATCGACCCGTTATATGGCAGATGGGGATAGAATTGCACCAAGACTCCAGCTGAAGACTGGAACTGAACTATAGCTGTCTATCACTGAAGTCTTGATCAGAACTATAGCTGTCTATCACTGAAGTCTTTATCTG